>NC_142717.1:43530935-43833201 GCF_055471065.1 Atractosteus spatula | reverse complement strand
GGTGATGAGCTGCAGTTCACATCCTTTTGGCGTGACAATTGATAGAATGATATGGCTATCACTGTATTGTTGAACACAGGAAGGTGTGCAGGGAATATTCTGTATATGCACAGCGTGTAAAATCACAAAATAAAACCCAGTAAAAAGAACTGTTCAATCACAGTTTGATCATTCTTGATCCATATGCTGCACACTGTATCCATTAAAATTGCCTCAGTCCACCACAGGTATGTAAGACAACTGATACAAAACAATCATGAAGGAAAATCTGAGACTTTTGATTTATGCTTGGTAAAGCATTTACTGTCTTTGCTACTGTTCCTGGCTGGTAACACACATATACTAAGTGAAATGAATTTATTTCCCAAATTGCACTGTGCTAAGCAGGACTTGCAACATTACCTGTCCAACAAATAAAGTACAGTATGTGACTGAAGCAGGGCATTTATGCATGTCTTCTCACAATGGCTAAGCTGAAATCTACATTTTGACCTATCTGATTGATGAAGATCACAGACCTATGTTTTATGTCATCATTCCAGTGGGGAAATATAAGATGCTTTTGGCAAAATGAAAACTGCTGTCAAGAGAAAAACAGGAGCTCTTTGTGCATGGGCCATATATTTACGTAACACCTTATTTTAGGGGTCACTAAGTCATGGGTCATGTTAGTAAATGACTATTGCATGTACTTACCTTATTAGTATAGAAACTAGAGTATGCACTTGTTATTTATTATAACCTCAAACAGACGGTGTAAGGAAAGAGATCACACAGCTTTCAGTAGAAAGTTGGAAGAATTCTTCTGCAGCAAGGAGTTAATAAACTAATGTTCCTAATATTCCATATTCATTGTTTTTCATCTTATTTTTCTGACTGGTGGTGATTTAGAGTGGTGTCCATTTTTTTTCTCAGATATAAAGTCAAGAGATGCCAGTTTGTAAGTATGAGTGAGCCAATGGTAAATGTCATCTAATGCTCACTATTGCAGCTGCAGGATGAGATCCTCAGATCAAACAGTTACAAGCTGCCAGATGAGCTAGATTGGCTGAATGACCTCTTCTTGTTTGCAAACTTTCTTAGGTTCACTTTGAAAATTAATTTTACTTTTTTTTAATACAATGACTGAGATCAAATAAAATTTCAATCTATAATTTTGCAGCATTCAACATACAATCAATTTCCGACACCATGTTTACATTGATTTCAGCTCACAATAACTGAAGAGTTGCTGAGTGCCAAAAAACAAGCTTAACTAAGCAGAATATAGAGTAGATAATACCATTTAAAGTGATATTTAAAGATTCACTGAACACAAAAACTAATGCAATAAAGAATTCCTACTTTGAATATGAAGTTAAACACAAAATCTAAAGATCAAGATCAAACGGATCAAAATCTAAGCATTAAGTCAGCAAAGGACTCTGAGAGCTTGGGCAGGTTGACAGAATAAGGCTGGTGGCTCATTTCCCTTTCCAGTTCTTTGACACTCACAATACATGTGCAAAGACAGCATCATTCCGTGTCCTCAGAAATGCCTTGTGAAACGTGAAATAATTAATTGTACTATAAAATAAAGCATGTTTTCAGTTCAAAATATGAAGTGCTACAATTCCATGAGTATTAAAGGGGTGTGTTTTCTTAAAGATTACATAAAATAAATTATTTTTCAAAATTATCATTAGTAGTAGCATCAACACAATGAGAGCCCTAGTAGCCATTCATAATTCTGGCAACATCATTCACGGCACAGTCATAATCATCCTCATTTGCAACAATTGAGCATCATATTTAATGAAATGATTGGATATTTCTGTTGAAATTTAACACAATTCTACGGATGGCTATCCGCTGTTGTATTTGAAGAAAGACCCAAACATGTTGAGAGCGGAATGGAATCTTAAAATGATTTGATTTTCTAAGGTTTGACTGATTTCCAGCTTTCAGAGAGGATGTGGTTAACTTTCCCACATTGTTTGTTTGTGGTGTTAAGCGATGTGGTGCAGCAGTAAGACAGTCTTTGGAAGGTTATTTGTGATTTCCATTGTGTGACCACTAGTCTGAACACTTTCCTTCAGAACAATAGGTGTTAACTTGTTTTGTCTAATGGCCTTGCTGCTAGCTGCATTCTTCAGTGCTGATTAATCTCTTACTATTTTGTATTTTTGTTATACTTACACATCCAGTCCAGTCCTGGGCCTGGATGAGCAGTGTATCTGCAGGATTTCAAGGTCTCTTTAAAACTGTACAGTACCTCCCGAAGGGCTCAGATAAACTGTGGAATTGCTCCAGTTAATCCAGTGACAAACCCTGAAGACACACTGACCCTCCAGGAAAAGGACTTAGTACCCCTGTCTTTATTGTGACATATAAGTTAACAAATTAAGTACAAACAAGCCAACAATCTTGAGAAACTGCTGGAAATGTATTGTCAGCACAAAAAATAGTACTGGGCACAGTCATTAGGTGCTGAAAATCCCATTCATATACAGTAGGCTACAGCACAAACACAATTCAGCAAGGGTCGTGACATCAGTATCATCAATGAGACTTTTTTGGGTTGACTAAAAGTTACATATAAAAGTTTCAAGTCATGGACAGTACAATTTTTGTCTCGAAAAGACAGAGGACAGAGGTTAAAAGGTAGGAAATATGCACAAGAAGACTTTGTCAAGAAATAGCAGTTGACAGCATCTAATCAAGCCACTGCATTTTACCAGCTCTGGAAACACATTTGGCTGATTCTCGTTTGGATTAATATAATATCTAGCCCCTCGAATTCAAAAAAGGGGGTTAATTTAAGAAGGCTAATTCACAACTTCTTTCTGTAGATGGCAACCAGATTACCTCTAGATTTCTCTATCAGCACCTACAATGCTCTCCTGCTTGCTGTAAAATGCCGCAACAGCTTGTAGGTAATTGATCAGACAAGTGAACTGTAAAATATTCATTTTCTACTTCAACAGCCAGATAAATCTCTGGGGAAGAGGATGAAAATATTGCTTATGCACATTGGGGTTAGAGCAGTAATAGCAAGGTAGCTGATAAGCGGGGGTCTGCAACAGTGTTAATGCTTAATCCATGCCAGAGACAGGCAGTGATGCAGTCTCCCTGTGCCGCAAGCCCAAAGTCTCATTACATACCACACCTAAGGCGTCAACACCACCATGCTTGTCATACTGCCGCAGGGATCCTGCTCCTTGTTTTAATTAATTGGGTTTAGTCCTGGCATAACTTGCTGAAGCAACCAATTAACACCTTGCATCTGAAACTGACATGTTAAATACAGAGTTGTTAACAAGAGCATATTCCAGAATCAAATAAAGAAAATATAAAGGAATCCTTGCAGTTCAGTTTACAGTAATTTGTGCAACACAAGTTAAATACATTGTATTCACACATGTGTAGATTTGAAATTTTTTGTTATAGCACATAAAGTATACTGAGACCCTTGAAAAATGTAATTTCATTGTAATGCAATTGTTATACTCCACACCCATTTGTTGCATTATAATACCTCTCAATATACAAAATGCTTTTGAAAATTAGTTTCAATATAGAAATGTGTCTGTTTGTATTGTTTCAGAGTGTTTTTGAACTTGTAAACATAAAATTTACTACAGATAAATGATACTGTTTCTATTTTCTGCTGACCTAGACTTGGAAAGGAGCCTGGTATGTTAATTTAGAACAATCCAGGTTAAATCAAAACAAGAATTTTTTTACACACTCGAGTTGTGAGGGTCTGGAATTAGCTACTCAGTCAAGCTTGCTGATCTCTCTCTACAATTGTCATTTTCTCAGTCAAGATGAAGCCAATGTATTAAGGGAGCTAGCTCTTTATATTTGACACGTAAAATGAAGTTATTGAACAGAAGTTCTAGTGGAGGTAAAATTATAATCTTGCACCTCCACTTCCATAATCGCAAAAGCTCCCAGACTGAACACAGTGCTGTGCACATCTTTTCCAGAGCCCCTGCAGAGTCAGGTGAAGTTAAGCCAAGGTATTAGGCGCACCCTCTTTTAATATTCACAGGCTGGCTTCTTCGTTATTAGAATTTGATGGAACAACTGAAATTGTGGGAGTGTGAGATTGATTGATTGAGCGATTTGTTTGTTTGTGTCTGGATTTTAAAGCCTTTTGAGAAATGGGATTGAGGTGGAATTCTCCCGGTTGCTGCTGGGCAGCTTAAACAAATTGGACTAATTTAAATTTAAAGGGGTCAAGAGATGAAAGTACTTAATAGAAAGTACTAGTTTAATAGCATAACCCTCTTTGATTACAAATCTGTCAGTCAAGAAAACAACTTGAAAGGGAATGATCTAGAATCACATGTTACAGCCACATGAGTAAACATATTGGGCTCTATATTTAAAAACTAGGCACTTCAGTGGTTGTTCCTAGTGTTTTGGAATACTTCCCTAAAAAACATACAGGTGCGTACAGGTGAACTCAGCAATTATGTCTATAAAGAGGAGAGGAAGAATATGAAATACCTGTGGGGTTTCACAAGAGAGTGAAAACTGTGTGAGGGAGAGTATAAAATATAAATGTGTGAATACAGAAGAGAGATGCCCATGAAAGGAATGAGAATGACTGGCATTACTGTAGTCTAAGTGAAGCATATTATGAGCTACTGTATATTGTGATATTTATAGAAAAGAGGATAGTTTTAGATCCACTTGTTAGATTATTATGTATTTTATTTCAAAGGCTAATATTTATAAAATGCATTTTACTCTTTTACTCAGGAGATCCAGTATGTGAAACAAGGAACAGTGCTATCATATATTCATATCCTGTATTAGGCCAGTGAAGCAGAGGGGTGAAACAGATACAGAGAATCTTCAGTATCCACTGTATTTCTGTCTTGTATTACAGTCTTGCTTGGAAAATAAATATAAAGTAATAACATTACAAATGTTATGGAATTGCTTTCTGCAACAGGACAATTGTTGAGATGACTTTTAATCTTTTCTTTATTCCATTTATTCCATGTATATAGCCAAGTTAATTTTTCATTCCAAAGGGATTGGTACTAAACTGCTCTCACTATGTTTATTCCGAAAATTGTAATCGGGCATTGTGATTTTTCCAGATTTGTCTGTAAACTCTCATGAAGGTTCAATGAAGTTTGCAGAAAAACTGAAACATTATGGCTATTGAAGTGATAAGCTTCTCCAGAGCAATGTGAATGTTATTGTCCCTTTGAAGCTATATTCTCGTTATGATTTAGTAAACACCCCCACAAATACAGGGGACTTTAATGAGGTCACACAGGCAGTAAGGTTTCACATAAAATGTGTTTTTCAGATCCATTAGTAGTGCTTTCTTCTGTAATGCCTACAGTAATTTTTCCATGACAGTCTTTTTTTTATTATTTTGTAGGAAGACCAAGTCTGTTTTTTATGAACAAATGAAAGATGCAAGGAAACACAGGCATACTGTAAAAGTTAACAAAATCAACACATTTTCACTCAGCGAATTCAACCAAAAGTAATGAAACCCAAATCAGATTGATGTGTACCCACTGGAGCCAGCAATAAGCCAGAGGCACACATTTAATTCCTTGCAGACCCATACTTTGTCACACATTACATTTCACCTTTAAATAGGTATTTTTAGAATACCTTTTTGAATGATATTTTCTCTTAGGATGTTTTCAGATGTGCCTGAACAGCAGGACTACATAGTTAGCAAAAGGAAAGATTGCATGACACTTTTCTGCAAAGATCAAAATAAATAGGAAGAGTATCTGACTGTTTGAGAATTCAATTTAATCTCTCATCATTTCTATATATGCCAATTTATATGGGCAACATCAGATTTGAAAGAAAATGATAGCAACAATGATTTCTTGCAAATGCATCATGCTTTTCATCCCAAAGGATTCCACAGACTACTCAATCTGTCTGTAATGGAATTCAAAATAGTGTTTAAGCGATAATTTAAAACTTTTTTAAATTAATAAATTTAAAGACTTTATAACTAGTTGTGAAACCTTGGCAGAGATACTTTAATGATAAACATAAATAAATAACCAAAGAATAATACTAAGTCACTGTATTTGTAATTAAGCAGTTAAAATCAAGGCAATATTTGAGATTATGAATATTTAATAGCAAGGGTTTTTATAGCTTAGTTAATTGAATATCTTATCTGTATTGTGCAGATGCTTCATAACTGTAAAATATTACATATTAAAGATAACTGCACTTGAAAACCTCAGTGAAGCATTCAAAAATATAATTAAGTTTAGAAAAATATAAACCTACAACTCTTCTTTCTTTTTTTAGTTTTATCTCAAATAATACCACGCCAACAAAAATAATACTTTACTAAACTGAAGAATACAGACAGGAAATTAATTTAAAATTTCACATTATTAAAATATCTGATTGTTTCTCTGTATTTCCTAAATCCTCTTATGAATATCAATGTAAGCCCATGGATGAGAGTTGATTAAACTTTGGATTACTGAAGGGTTTATCAATTGAATATTACAACTTTTAAGACATAATCTACACATGAGTTGGTCTCTGTAGTCATATCAACATGATGCTAAAATGTACTGGATTAGATTTAAGATTGTCTGACAATACTGTAATCCAACAATCACAAGCAAAGGATATCAGGAATATTCTATTATCCTGCACTTGGGAATGTCTTTATGGTTATAAGGTAGTAGGTTATTTCAGAAAAGTAATGAAAGTAGTCCATAATGTACAGAAAGGATTGAAAAACACAACAAATGTTAATGCTTTTGGGAATGTGGAATTTCTAACATATATAAGTGTTTTATAATAAAATTGGGGTACATTTTTGGAGCGCTTAGCTTGGAAAATAAGAAAGGTTAGACATTTAAAACGAGATGTGTCCTCTCAGCTCATTTTACTGTTTTAGTTGCTTGCAGATCCATGATCAATTTTAAAATTGTACAGGCGAGCAGATTCTGTAGAATGCTTAGATGCTAATGAATGCAACCGAGAGATGAATATGTATAGAGCCTTTGGTGTGACTTGCCTGAGGGAATGGTAGCCTATCCATGAGGTAGGCTGACCAGCCCCCCCACCCCTCACAATTGCAAGGAATGAGCCAGGGAGCTGCAGCAGGGGTGTAGATGTGGTGGTGGGAGGTATTTGACAGAGATACGCAAAGAGAAGTCCTGGGTGTGAGACTTATTATGTAGGCAAGTTGAAGTGTGAAAGATTACCATCTACAGTAACTTTATTTCCAAACTCCTGATATATACTCCATAAAAGCAAAACATGATATTATTGATTTATTATTGAAAATGTCCGAAGCAAGAGACATCATTCTGGCAAAAACTGCTGTAGGAGTACATAATAATAAGCTATATTTGTATATAGTGCTTTTGAAATAAGTTTCTTCTTTCTTGATTTGATGGGAAACTTTACATGTCTAAAGAGAGAGTTATTGCCAAATGAGGAGAGTTATACATAAAAGAGTATTAAGGCATTTAAAACATTTGTTTGTTTTTTTACTTGGGACATAATTATTTGCTACTCTGCATTGATATGTTATTAGTTTTTCTAATAAAACACAAAAATACAAAAGCTTAGTCACCTCCTTGCCACCAGAGGGCGCCTCAAGCACTGGTTGCTGGCCTGGCCTTACAGCAGAGGTTAAGACTATGCAGGAAGCTGCATCAAGCATTAGCCAATCACATACTGACCAGTGTACCTAGGACTCCACGCCTCCCTTCCTCAGATCTATATAAGCAGTACTCATTCCTTATAGCTCTCAGTCTTGTATATCTCTGGTAATTTTCCCGTTTTTCACGATTCGTGCATCATGTTTCCTCCCTTGTTCTTTACTCTCGTTCAGTTGCAGCTCTTAGTCCAACTCTTGTTCCTCTTTTGTTTCAATTATTTCTCCTGCTTCTCTGTGTTTCTGTTTCCCAGCTCCTAGTTCCCATTCTGTTGGTACAGTATCTGCACAGGGTCCACATCCCACGTCATTTGACTGTCTTGACAGCCCTTAAAGTTACCCCAGTTTTCTACCTACAGTAAGAACTTCTAAAATGCAAAGCAACTGCATAACCAGTAGTAGTCCTCATGTTTACATTCCCCTCTCCAGTTCCTTATTAATAATGTTAAAAAAGCAAGGGATCAAGGAATGTGAAGACTCCCAACACAGCACCACCAACTCTTAAGCTGCAGTCAAACCAGCCAATTACATTAACTTGTGCTGCAGCTAGAATCCCATATTAGCACCATCATCCAGTAAAATTACATGTGCCAAAGGGAAAAATCTGTTTAGATTATTTACAAAACTCAGCGACTTCTGGACATTACCAAACAGTGTAAAAAGGTGCTCAGAGTGCCGAAGGATTGGCACATAGAAAGGGAACTTCATGTGATACTGCCTAAGAGGGATCAGATACATAATAAAGGAAATTAAAGTGAATAACATTTTTAAAAGAAAGAAATTGTATTATCCCAAATATTCTCCCAGAAAACTTCCATTAGAAGTAACTCAATAGCAGTAATTTTGAATTGATTAATCTTCTACACTGATAGAGTGCCAAAATCATTGAAAATGACAGATGAGGTAGTTATTAAGAGACAATGTTTAAATATACCTATAAGTATACATGACCTGCATAGAAAGATACAGTACCCACATAAAAGATAGGTTTTGGGTGGTATAATTGCTAAAAGGAGTAATAGTAATTGACTCACGAACAGACTTCACTAAAGATTCCAACAAGAAGGTGAACAACAGAGGTGAAATTAATTCATCCTTGAAGAATACCCCTAAAACTGTTATTAAAGTAACTCTCCTGCTGTGATTTGTGTATAAGAAAAAAGGGTGTCTAAGCAGTACATTTATTTTCTTACAATGTTAATGTCTAATGCCATGGCCAAAGAAATAGGGAGTTTTGACTATAGTTCAAAAAGGCTAACTCCTTTTTCAGTTTCGTAATTTTCGTAAGATGTTTTATAAGACAAATACTGTATAGAACAATCATCTTTAATAAAACTTTTGACAGCATCTATTAAAATGAGCAAGGAAACGAAAGATGGGAAAGATAATTCCTCCAATTTACTGCGTCTGAACGGTTTTGTTTTGTAGAAATTGTCATTAAAATTCCATCTGGGGTAACACCATGACTCAATTCAGCAGAAACTGACTTGGTGATCTGATAACTATGCATACCACATGTTAAACCCACTTTAATGCAGATAACACTAATCACATGACAGTCCCTTTAATTAGTTTGTTATGTTCTCCATGTTTATTGTTTAGCTTGCTTCCTACACCAAAGAGATATGGTACTATTTTGAAACATTTCTACATATTTATCCACTCAAGGATAAACCTTGAACCAAACTGCAAAAATAAGGGTCTAATTTTTTTTAAACTAAAAATCAAAAAGTACACATTGGGCAATAAACTTTACTTGTCATCTCTCATGATTTCAAGATCTCATTCTAATTTAACTCCAGAATGCACTAATTCGGTGTGAGTTTTACCCCCAAGGACTGGATTAGTAATGCCAAGCTCATAAAATGCCTGCTACAGTGCAAAGAAATAGACCTAAGTCTCTGACAGATAGAATGTAGAAGTGAAATGAAAAATGCTTACTGGTACTCTTTCCTCTTACAAATAGGCATTATATATTGCAATGCTTCAATCTCAGTTCGCTGTCGAGTTTTCATTAAAAAAGATTATTAGACTCGCTACAGGAGGAAAACCTCACCAACAGGATTAAGATAAACCTTAAATTGACAGTGTTTGTCCACCATTGCATTACATCTTGCCAACAAATTATTTAACAAAGTTTTAATAAATTGATCAGACTTTTCCCTGTATTGTTAAGTGACAGAATGTATCTTACAACCTTCGTCATTTTGGTACATACTTACAGTAAGTACTGAATGTTAAGAATAAAGTTTTGAGATAAGTGTAAAAAAGAGTGCTTTCTTTCTCGTTTTATCAACAAAATAAATCAGGAACAACAGAAAGGAAAATGTTTGAGTGTAACCACCAAAGAGTGAAATTCCATTCTGAGTAAATTACAGTACAACTGTTTGGGTTTATACTGTGAAACCTTCCTTAAGCACACAAACTCCCCCAGTTGTACTAAAGCGGAGGATATATTGAATATATTTGATTCTTCATTGTCATATTGGCCTAAATCACTACTAGACTGACACTGCTCTGTCTTGGGAATATATTTGCCTCCCTGTGATTTATGCATAACTACTTTTTATCTGTAAAATAAATGAAATCATTATTTAGCTTTTATCTGCCTTGCCTTATAAAACAGCATCACATTAAACTAATGTTTCTTTTCTCTCTTATGACTTTCCGGGTTTATTTATTACTCTCCAACATAATGCTTACTCTCAGAGAAAAAGATTGAATCTTCCATTAAGAATCCACCATAGAAATGACAGTCTGTTCAATAAAACAATTTATCTGATCAAATCCAAATGTTAAAGCTTATCTTTTAACAAAACTAGTCTCTCTTTCCTTAGAGCTGTGGTAAACTAAATTGCCAATGTAGAAATGAAGAGGATAAACTATTTTTTTATTTCATTAGATTCTTAAATTATCTTTCTTGATTGATACAGAACATCCCTGCCAATGTTTTTGCAAATGGGCTTTGGAAATGAGTGCTGTATAACAATGTTTAATTGATTGCTCATACAGCGCCCCCAAAAAGTATTGGGACAAACTAAGGTTTTTTAATTTGGCTTCACAGTCAAACAATTTGAAATTTGTGGTGATGGAAGTGGTAGAATTACAACATACATCATAACAGAAATTTGTGAGGATGTCACGATTGTAGTCCCTCCTCCTTAAGGGCGCTCCGGCTCTTGCACTTTGGACCTGATTTTGTGCACCTACCCCTTGTTCCAGCCTCCTTCCTGTCCCCCTTAAAAGCCAGTCACCCACTCAGTTCAGGGCTCTGCATTGATTCCCATATTGTGCAAGCCCGGGACCTGTAATCACCTGGCTCCGTCATGTTTTTAAGTTTCTGTTCCTGTTTCCGTTCCCCCCGCCGGTTCCGACCCGGTCCCTGTTTTTAACCTGTCTGTTCTCAAATGGACCACCCGGCTTTGGACTTTGCCCGTTTTTGGATTCCCTGTTTGGATGACCTCTGGATTGTTTGCCCCGGACTCACCCCCCTGGACACCTGTGCACTTTGGACACCCCCCCCAGTATTCATTCCCGATTCCTGCATGACTTTTTCCTAGTGTTTCCTCACTCCACCCTGGATTGTGTCGTCCACATAGGGTCTGGAAAGAACTGTTCTGTTACAGAGGATGGTAAGATCCTTACCTTGCACAATCCCATTTGGCTACGTATATAAGTGTTGCACCCAGGACTTCCCTTATTGTCTCTCACCCTCCCCACCCCCACCCCCATCACCACCCCACCACAGCTATCCACATCTCCCCACCTACACATTTCCTACACATTAGCTCACTCCTCACAATAGCACGGGAGTTTGGGCAGTCTCTCCAGTCTCGAATAGGGGAACCTCGTCAAATAACATATATATATATATATTCGTCTCTCTCTCTCACATCCATTAAGATCTAAGCAAGTTACGGCAATGTGAATGATATGTACATTATAACAGACCTATTTTTGAGCACATTAGAACAAATACTGTACATACTTTGTGATTTCAAGTGGCCAAATGTATTTCGAAAACATTTTATGAAAATGTCAGAGCATGAAAATCAATGTTTGCATATCCCTCTGAGGCAGTAACTGCAAGGAGTTTGATAACCCTTGAGCTTACCAAACCTTTTGTGTAATCATTTCAGAAGCCTTGCTCAGTCTTTTTTTTCTTCACCCACTTTGATTTCTTGCTTATTTTTGGGGTGTCCCAACTTCACTTTTTTCTTTAGCCAGCATGAAATGCTCAGATTTTTCAACTTTGTCTCATGGGTTAAAATGGCCTTATGTTTTAAGCATACAAAGACAGCACGAGAACATAAGAACATAATGAAGATGACAGATGAGAGGTAGCTATTTGGTCGTAGTTGGAAGATAGTTGATCTGAGTATCTCATCGAGCCGTTCTTTGAAAGGTACTGTATCTTCTTGAAGAGTAAGCCAGGGTATCTTCTTCTTTGTCTTCTTTTCTTACCAGGGAAATTCCCTGCTTAAAATTAGTACTCTTCCTAAGCTTTCCCTCTTCAGCGGCAGAAACAGATATAATGGGCTGGAACAGAAAAATCAGTTCTTCCACCCGTGGCAGACGGTATGTGTCTTGTTTTGATATTTGATTTCCAGTACCTTTCCAATCCTTATTATAACTTTCAAGTCCTGGCTGGGAGCAGCTCATTTGCTCATTTGGGGTTGCCGCCAGCCCTGTGCAAATGAGATCGGGTTGCTTATCAATTGCCTATATATTACCTATCAATCAGGCAGTTAATCCACAAGTCAATCATCCTATTAAGGGGGCTGTTTAAGGCAGGACTCTCTGCTAGATCAGGGCTCCCACATTTGAGCTCTAACCTCATTTTGGCAACAACTTACACACGTCTTTAGACAACGGCTTTTCCCCTTAACATTCAGCAAGTTCCAATCCAGAGGAGACCATTTCCTGGAAATCCTGGATCTAGATTCTCCATTGGTCCTGTTGCAGAACCTGCTTTTCCACTGCCTTTATTTTTCTGGCAGACTTTTCCCAGCAAACCTGCTGTCTACTTTTCAGACAGCTCCTCTTCCAGCTGGTCTCCTTGAACTTGAACATTATTACCATATGTAAGCGGTACATGTACTGGTACAATGGAATTCTTACTTACAGAAAGGCTCTCGATTGTTAAAAAAAAGTGAAAACACAAAGTGCAGACAGTGCATCAAGACAATATACAAACAAACAGTAGACAATGTACAAGTAAACAAGTCAACAGTTCGAATGTAAACAGTGCAGACAATGTAAACAATGACTGCAGCAAATTATAATGAAGTAAATGGTGTAGGTGTGGTCTGAGAGGCATGGCCAAATGTGTTTGCCAATCGCACTGCTTGTGGGTAGAAGCTATTGAGGAATCTGGTGGTAAGTCTCCGTATGCTCTTGTACCTCTTGCCTGAGGGCAGTGGGGTGAAGAGCTCATGCCCAGGGTGGTGACTCTCCTTTGTGATGGCCAGAATTCTACCATGGCAGCGGTCCTCATAGAGCTGTTTAATCTGTGTGAGACCACAGCCGATGGTCTTCTGAGCTGCATTCACCATTCTCTGCAGTGCCTTTCTCTCTCTTCTATACCTTATACTTTGTTGTATACACTGCCTCATCTCCATCTCTCACACTTGGGTCTCGACCTGTCAACTCACAAAACTGCTCAATAGTGGCTGGAGCATAACAAACACAAACTGTCATAAAAACTGAACTGTCTCAATAATCCTGGCCTGGTGCAGTGTTTCTGCTTCTACAGCAAATTTAGAAAGCACAATGGAGCCCATGTGTCTGATTAGTGAGATCCGTGACAGTTGTGCTATGTATGTCCAGATATCATTTTAATTTTTAGAGTTCCTGTAGTACCTATCATGTGCTTATATCTCCCACCTTCAATTATAACTTGTTCCATGTTAATGTACAATTTTAGGGTTTAAGCTGACCCCAAACAATATTTTACTGTTGTGAAAATCTTCTATGGTGTTACATTACTGTAATGTTTTTTTTGTCTTTTTTCATTTAGTCATAAAGTAAGTGTGCGTCAATAGGGAGCCTTTCTTCGACCAGAGACAACTGTGATATTGATAAAAGTCCTTTATTAAGAACAACTCTTTAAATGTAACCCACCATGGCGCCTTGACAATACAGACTCGAATAGCAGATGTGTGTTTGTGTGGTGGTGAAACCAAAGAAAATTGTGTACTGTGGAATTTGTGAAAATTGTGTAATTGTGTATGGTTACAATTTATTTTAAAGAAAATGTGGCCATATTAGAAATCTAGCAAGATCATTCAAACTAGTCCTTTACTGTATTTGACTTCTATTGATTTTGTATACACTTTTGCCTTCTGCACACAAGAAAAAATTTTGAATTACCTGAGTAAGAAAATAAAGAGTACTGACCAATCAGCATGCAGAGACAATAGCTGTAGTTTAATGATCTTCTCCTTTAAACCTTCTTTTTGTCCGTTATGTATTGAAATGACACCTTTTTGTAAGAACGGCCTCATTTGTATTATCTGTAAAAATGCCTTCTCTTGCCATGATACCTGTTTTGCCAGTAGAGACTTGACAGGAGGGCTCATGTATTTCTTCAAGCTTGGGATGTGACAGTGTTATAGCCCGACTCCTGCTTCTTTATGTAATGGTTACCAGGGGTGACCTAGAAATGAATCCAATCACAACAGTGTAATTTAAAAATGAAAGAGCTGGAGAAACCTCCTCTTCCACAACCTTCTCATTACTGCATCAGCAATGTATGTTCTTTCAGGTGAAGGAATGCATTAATGTGCTACTGTTATTAGATGCCAGGAACTCCATTCCTGAACATCACGGTGGAGGTGATGGAAGGTGACAGATGATGGAATGAGCTAGTAAAGACCAAAACAAAATAATCAGCCATCTTGATATTTCTACTTTACGTTACTACAGCCGTCCTCATTGGATTCCTTTGGTGGTAACATTCTACCTCAAAACAAGCTTGGTTCTTCGTAGGTTTTATCTGCCTAATACCCCGGAGAAATATAATGTAATAAAATTGGGAAAACAAATGTTGATGAAAACCTAGGAAAATATATTTTCGTTCTAAAAATTACAACTAGATCACAATCAGAATCGAAGAATGTTTAAGGAGATTCAAACGTTCTAACAGGTATTAAGCATCTTACTGTTTCTGCATCAGATAACTAAAAAAGTCTAATATTGGAGTGAAAGAGGAAACAATTCATTTATCCAAAGTTATCCAAAAATCCTTACTGTCATAAAATAAATCAATAACTTTAGGGATAGTTGTTGTCAAAGTGATAATATTTATGTACTAATATATTTCTTTTATATATTTGGAATACATTATATCCTTCTGGCTTGGCATTCAACAAAAAAAAATATTGTTTTTTGTTTGTAATTGAATTTAATAACATCTGACTAGAGTGGCATTGTGGTGCAGTGGTTAGCATTGCTACTGTACCTCACAGCTCTGGGGTCCTGGGTTCAACTCCTCTGGCTCTACCTGTGTGGAGTTTTTGTGTTCTCCCTGTGTTCGCATGGTTTTACTCTGGGAGCTCTGGTTTCCTCCCACACTCCAACAACATGCTGGTAGGTTAATTGGCTTCTGGGAAAATCGCGTGTGTGTCTGTGTGTGTCCTGTGATGGGCTGTCGTCCTGTCCAGGGTGTGTCCCACCTTGCGCTCGTTGCTGGCTGGGTTAGGCTCCAGCACCCCCTGGGACCCTGTACGGGATAAAGCGGTTTAGACAAAGGATAAAGGTCAATTCAGAAGTAGCATGGAACACAGCGAGTGTAAGAAAGGCAAGAATGAAGGGCGACACTGACACAAGTAAAGGAAAAGGTAACGCAAGATCAGAATGAGGCGATGAAGAATTCATGTAGAGTAGGTTCGTTTTGATTTCAATAATACTATGGGGAAAAGAAATTGGAGTATACCATTAGCATAGACATTATGCTCTTTAGAGGGTGGTGAAGCCATGGGAGGAAAGTAGAGGTCTTAGATCATGGGTATAAAGGTTGGATAAAAGGGTCTTTGAATTGACTCTTGTGGAATAGCTGTAGAGATGGGGTGAAGCGAAGAGAGAGAGAGACACATCACACCTAGAAAGAATGGTTAGAGAGGTAGAGATAGAGCCTGTAGGAGACTTGGAGGATGTTGTTCATAATAGTGTGAAAACCTGGTAAAGTGCAGGGAGAATTGTAATAGAGGCTTGTAGGTATCTTGAAGAAACTGCCCAACCATGTTGTCAAAATAGATTACCCGAAATGTCCGGATAAAGTCCTTTGATTAATAAACTACTAACAACTAAATTAACAAGACAGACCAACTGGTCTCCTTTCATTTGTAATCTTTTTTTAACATATTGGAAATCTCAATTTTCAATTATTTTAAAATATCTGTATGTGTTCTCTCTGCAGTGCTGAGTGACCATCTAGGGCTGTTTGAGACATCTAGACAGGCAGAGTCTTTGAATCATACCATGTCTCCTCAAGCTCCTGTGTTCAGTGGACACATGGTTCTTGCATTTAAACAGATGGATCACTTCCAGTGCTATTATGCAACATCATGAGGTCATAGCCCTAAAAATGACATACATACATATTTCTTAATCATTAACAGCAGAAGTTTACAAATGGATTGAGTAAAAACAGAGCACCTGAACCTGAAAACGCAGAATAAAATAACAGCACTCCTTTTCGGCATAAAAAATATTCTGTAGTGGTGCACTGACTGAAAATATAAGATCGTCTTTCAAAAATACCATGGATCTGATGTACTGTTGACAAGCTGTTAAGGAAGTTGTGGCTAATTGGAAAAAAACAAATACATATATTTTCAACAGGAAGACAAATAGGGAAGAAAAATGTGGAATAAATTACAGATTAAAAGTATTACTTCTGTTACATATAAATATCAAAATTTTGAAAACTAAATAATTTAGCTTGAATAAGTAGGAGACAGACAATGAAGTATTCTTGTCTAATGTATTGGATATCATTAAGAAAGCAAGATTTCCAGCAAATGAAACAAAAGGTTTATTTAAATTGCTTAAAATCTGACGAATAATGAATTGAATTATAAAAGGATAATTTGGACCTGGCCGCACATTGTTGTTATATAAATATTTGTAGTGGAGATAGAATCATGTTATTTCAGGCTGAAATTGAGGTTGCTAGGTCATTTTAATTCACCTGTGATTCTTTCTGAGAGAGTGTGTAACAAAGGTTTATGAACATAATTCAGCCTCTTTCATGTGAGATCTCTTTTCAAATGTTATCTCAAATCAAGGTCCATGCCCATTTATCATGTGATGAGAGCCCAAGGCTGATAACAATATAGTAGAGGAGCACAACTTAACTTGGATAAAGTTATACCATCACCAGCCAAATGTACAGTACGCTACGACTTCTCAATTTATTGCCACCTCGAAAACAGATTGGGACAACAAGAGATACAAATAAAGAAAAGATCAGTGAGTTCCCAGATCTTTGAACAAATCCCAGAAAATGTATTGGTTTAAATCGGTATGCTTGTGGTCTATTATTACTATTATTGTGATCTATTATTGAAATGAGTATGCAACTGCTACCAAACATTGGTGACCAATATCTCTTACATTATCGTTTGTAGATTTACTATGATTTTTTGAGAAATGCTTTTTTGGAACCACTGTTTACTATGTCCTTTTATTACCTGCCATAAAGGAAAAAACTATTCATTTACCTAAGGGAAAACACAATTCCAGTTATAACACAACAACTGGCAGATGTCCATTATAATACTTATCCAGCATCTGCTGCAGATGTATACCTGTTTTCAGCCTATCACCCTGCACATCTACTGTCCAGCCAAAATACTATACACAGCACCACTCAACTAGAGACTAAGGAACAAGAATCTTATCGTGTTACAGCCAATCTGCTAATTATTAGAGAATAAGGTGGTTTATTCCAATGCCACATCATTATGCTTCTCTTTTTCAACAAAAGAAAATATTTTAATCCTAAAATTCACCACTGCATTTATTTTTTGGAAATTAAAACCTTAACTTGAATTTGTGCTTTGAAGCAGAGTACACACAGAAAAGCATCATAGTTAATGTAAATTGAAATATGATATCTGAGTGTGACGTATTTGAATTTGTTGCAACTGCAGCAATGTACTCTATATTCTGTAATGTTGCTGCAAAACAATTTATATTTGTGATTGACGGTAGTTTGCAAACAATTATATTTGTCATTCATCTTAGGGAGTCGATCACGATGTGGTATTGAGTTATTCGTGAGGCAAATGAGTTTTAAATATATATTAATCGGAAGCCATATTAATATGTTTCTTCTTCCTTCTGGCATGTTTCTTCACTGAAATTTTATCCTACCTTTTAAAGCTCAATGAGGGTCAGTTTCTCTCCTTTAAAATGCACTTTGATGGTAAGGATGATCAGTTAAAACACATACTGTTACTGCATTAGTGTTATTCTACCACATACCCGAGAGGTCTGGAGTGCTCAAGAGAGCAGTAATATAAGGTGATGTAAGAAATTAACATGGAATTAAAACTGTAAGTTAAAATAGTGACAGTGGCACATTACTGTCACCAAGTCTGACAGCAAATTTATTTTGCTGGAGTTGAAATGTAATTAACCTCCACTGTGGGAGAATTCTATTACTAGTAGCTATTCTGCCATGCAAAGTGCACTGCATGGAAATGTTACAGGCTGTCAAGCAGAAAAGGCAGACTTGTCTGCATTTTAAACTTAACTTCCAATTTTCTCCTTCGATCTCTCTTCATCTTCACTGAAGCTGGAAATTGATAGAAGAACACTTGTGTGAAGAAAAAGGTAAAAAGCATTAAGAGTTTCATAAGGTATTTGTTAGATTTAAATTACCTTTTGGGGGGTGGTGGGGGAGTTCAAATGACTGTTTGTTCTTTATGGAAGGCAGACTGTGATGCACCAGAATGACATTCAACCATGAACAGTTCCATTGCAGCCATCTATAAGAAAATGTCACTGAATCCTCCCTTAGTAATCAATTATAAGCATTTTCACTGCTTACTCTCATTATGAGACAGAATGAAAAATTGTCCTTCATTATTTGCCCGTTAAAGAAAGTTTAGATAAAGAAAGGCCAGCAGATATTGCTTTTGAATGCTTGGAAGGCACACAGTATGTTCTTTTGGATGGAAAGTAAAATGGCATGGTGTAATAAAGTCCATTTGCAATCCACAAGTACACAGCACTAGCTGGAAATTACAGGGGACGTAAATTTCCTAAATTGCAGGCTAGGGCTTCCTGTCTTGTAAAATTGCCTCCTAAGGCTTTGAATGACAGCACTGCTGTTGAAAGTGTGTTGTCATCCTCCTGTTTAGGAAGTGTCTTGGCAGCAGGTATAAAGCAATACCAAAAAGAAACTGGATAATAAAGTCTTTATATTGAGATTTGGCATCCTTAAGTACAGATGTTCCATTGTATGTCACATTTCAGTCTATGAATCTCTGAATGCTTTTTTGTCTTATGAGATTACCCCCAAATTCTGAGCACAGAAAAAGTGCCAAAAACACTATGAAAATGCTGATCCAAATTATGTTTAAATAATAATCAACATCCACCCTCAGTGCCCCAAGCACCTATCTTAGCTTTTACATTTGTCAGGGAAAGGTCAGAAGATTGCAATGAGGACTGCTTCCATGTTCTTGAGACCTACAGTGTTAAACATTTCATGCATAACAAATAAATCCGATTACCTAATTGGAACACATTATGCATCTCTGAAACTCTCAAAAGTATAAAATATAAGAGCATAAGAAAGGTTCGAAACAGGCCATTTGGCCTGTCTAGCTCATTTGGTAGTAAGCAGCTAAGACTTCCACCTAGCTTTTAAATTTGATTAAATTTAAAACTTCTTAAGGTGAAGTGCATTTTTTTATTTACAAAACCAAAAATATGTCCTTACAGGTTGTGGCTCAAATAACACAAATGTCCTATAATATCCACAACACTCCTTAACAGTATTAGTTGTAGACAGATCCACTACCCTCTGCCTGATTGCCCTGGTTCCTGTTTTTGTATTGTCCCAGGCAGTATCAGGTGATGGTCACAGTGGTCAGCTGACTATCTCTTTCAAGGTCTCTTGGGTTTTGTAGTCTTCATTGGACTATCCATTATGTACTAACAGAAACATTTGGAGTGACTGGGCCAAAACATGGTGCCCTTCCACTACTTTTCAGGTTACCTTACCCATTTTTTACTTACAGGTATTGTAAAATAAAAAACATTGATTTTCCAGATTAAATTAAGGTTTGAAGTAGGAACAGCGTTCAATTAAGGAGTTGCTATTGGCTGTGAACCACCTTGATGGTCTTCCTCATCATGGCCAGGCTGGAGTCCCTGAGTTGCTCAGCTCCAAACAGTAAGGGAGAAACACTGAAATCAAACGTTTTGTGTTCACCTTCTTCTCATAGTGCATTGTAGCCCTTTCCATAGAGTTCTGTAGCCTGGGGCAGCCCCAGCCTCTTCTTCAGGAGGAAGTGAGCTGGAGAGCAAGACAGACCTATGTGAGCATTTTGCCTCTCCAAAAAAGGAAACAGCCTGTCTATAGGTTTGGAGGCACGTTCCTGGTCAGCCTCCAGATTTTCCATGCGATTCCTTGTAGGTTGTAGGGCTTAGAATCCTATAGAGTGCTTAACAGGGAGCAGTAGACTAATAAAACAGGGTAAGGTAAATAGTCTGTGGGCTCCAGATTCATGTACAGCGAGTCTTCCTCAACTTGGATGTAGAACACAGTCTAAAGGGTGTTATAGCCCATGTGCTCCTGGATATACAGGTGATGAGCATATGTTTGTATAGGCTGAAGCACTGCCTGAATAGAAACAGTATACTGTATTATACGACCAGAGTTTAACAGCTAATTTCTTGACAACATCATATCAAACTGATGTTATTTGACATGCCAGAAATCACAGATTTACTGTAATATCTATGTTTGATACCCAAATTTCTTTGTTAATACAGTTTTGTATTTATATTGTTCTGTGTGGGTAGATATGATAGATGATGGTAATAATAATAATAATAATATTATTATTAACAATAATAATAACAATAAGTAGTAGTTCAGGTGGGTAGCTGCGTCAACATGCGGGAGAACAAAGGTTGGGAGGGAGGAGGAGTGAGAGGCGGGAGCAGGGGACAGAAAGAGAGGCCAATCAAGAGGTGTGAAGTCGGAATGGGTGCAGAGGTGTGAAATGAAACTTCCAATGAATGGAGAAAATTTAAAAGAAATTTAAGAGAATGTGTGATCCTAGCTGCAGAATAATTTTGGTTTCAGTGGTCTTTCTGATGTATGAGTTCAGAAAACCGTCTTTGAGAACACAGACGGAGAGATTAGAGTGGTCGTGGCCGTCAGAGGTGAAATGAGAAACAATGGGCTTGGAAAGATCTATAATCTTCACAGCCCTGACGTGTTCTCTGAAGCGGTCTCCGAGTCTCCTTCCTGTTTCTCCAATGTAGATGGCTGGGCATTTACTGCAAGAGATACAGTAAATAAGGTACCTGGAGGTACAAGATGCCATCTGGGTGATCCAGAATTGTCCTGAGGGGCCTTGAATGAGTGTGGTGGTGGATGTGTACTTGCAGGTGATACAGTGAGCTCTGTTGCAAGGGAAAGTGCCTGGTGTGGATGGTTGCTGAGGGTGGTCAAGGGAGCTGTGAACAAGGAGGTTACGCAGATTAGGTGGTCGGCGATATGAGATGATAGGGCGATCAGAAAAGGGATCATCCATTATAATAATAATAATAATAATAATAATAATAATAATAATAATAATAATAAGATGAAGAAGAAGAAGAAGAAGAAGAAGAAGAATAACCATCATCATAATTTAATTATTGTCTTAATAATCTAATCTTTTCAAACTGTATTGATATAATAATCAGATGCAGTGTGTTATTTCATGGACCAATGAAATTTACATTATTATTATTAACATGCAACAGCAAACAGCATGAACTTATAGAAGATAACATCTGCATGCTTCCAGTCTTTCTCTTTATTATATTATGAAGGTGAATGTGGATTTAAACCACATTAGACTTTTCCTAAACTTTGAAATGTTGTTGTGTCACCCTACATTACATTTGTACTCTCCCTGATTGGTTTCAACATCTTATTATGTTCTATACAGAATGCAAGTTCACTTTCTATGTAATGCTTGCCAAAAATCACACAATGGCTTCAAAGCTTGCTGAGAAACCACATAAATGAATGTCTCCTGCAATTTTGTTGAGCTTCTAAAATAATACAATCTTTTCAGTCACCAACTATAAACCTACTGTACCTTCAGTACAAGGCACATTAATAAATATTAGTATTTTAAAATAGTACTTTATCTTTTTAGTCCATAACAAGCATAAACAGAAAACAATTTCTGACATTCTAATTTATAAACTTAAAAGGTAAAGGTTAAGTCAATACCAGAACCACAGAAGATCATTGGGCCAGAGCTCATTCTGTTTTCTGTAGTGTTAAGTGGACTAGAGAGCATGTGACCTCCCTGTGGATGGTACATATGGTATTCTTTACTATAAACACATAACATGTTGTTTTAAAGTTCTCATCTGCCCATAGTACCAAATTCTCCTTTAACGGTTTTCTGAAAAAATGTATGTAGGTACCTGTAGGGAGAGACACAGATTACAGGTCAAAGATAAATTTTATTTGTAGTACAGTAGCTGACTCACAAAGAAATACTTACTCTCTAGTTCTATTTAGTTTCTTTCTCCGTGTTCAGAAATTGAAGAAGTACATTAAAAATGCAGCAATACAATCCTTTTCAATAAACATACATTGTGATAAATATTGCTGCGAAAGTAATTAAGTACAGTAATTAACACCCCTAAAAAGAGACTCATCACAAACTCATTGCAATGTAACTTCCTGACAATATTTTCTTCACAGACCCAAACTACTCATATCTGGGTTCCTTGGATAATTAATTTCTTGGATATTAATTAAAAAAGGATATGAAATGTCTGTCAAAACCCAAAACCCACCCTACGCGTTCAATATCAACATTTATACTAAAGAAGAGGATTGCTGACCCTTGACCTCATCAGCAGTTCAAGCAAACTCAATAAAAGTGGACTTTGAAGTTTTCAGTAGATGGAATACCTCATCGTTTTCTGTATCTATTGACACAATAGACCAATTTTTCAATTCAGAATTTCACAATGAACCTTTACACTGTATGAATAAACAATAAAAGATTATGGTAGTGTTACTAAAAGGTAAAAGCTGGTTGCCTGATTATTAGAATTATAAATACTGATAGATATACAGTATATCCTTTTTTAATAAACATCCAAGCGACTCATACAGTATATATATTCACATAGAAGCTTCTCAGCAGCCGAATATTTTTTTTATTTTATTAGATATCATAAATATATATTGTCTGGGGTATTTTATTACTAAAAGTTTGTCTATAATTTAGTAACTATCTGCGATAGAGGGCTGCATGGTGGAGCAGAGGTTAGCATTTCATCCTCGCAGTGCTGGGGCCCTGGGCTCAATTTCTGTGGTGCTCTCTACTTGGAGTATATTCTCCCCACGCACAAAACGTGTCATCAAAAACGCAGCAACATGTTTTTGTATATAAGAGCAACAGATGCCCAACCCAAGGTTTAAACTTGGTTTAGCATCTACTGTATCACATTTTTCTGAACTTCTCAGTAGCACAGCCATTTCCCTATAGAAACCAATAATCAACAACATATGGACACAATTCATTTTCTTTTACATCTATTTTTAGTTTTCAGAAAGGTTAAGCAAGTTAAGGACCAAGGAAGGAAACGTTTAAAGGGAAGTTAAGTATCCCAATTGACATCCTGGCATCATTGTGGTGGCACAAGCAATACAGAAAATCTGGATGGTTACCAGTAGTAATTTAGATTGCAGATTATGATGCTAATGACTCAGATGTCAGTGGCAGCTGTCAGGTGTCTTTTATAATGCTCAATCAGATTGGCCATGTGATGTATTGATGAGGTCTGAAGCCCTTTATCAGAATGAGAATTACATTGGCTACTGTAATAGTATCCCTATGCTTTAGCCTACACTTTGGAACTAAAAATTACACAGGATACATTTAATATTCTGCAAGATTACAACTATAGCATTTCTTAAATTCGGAGTTCTCCCACCACCAATCTTATTTATGTGGGACTTTGTTCAGAATGAGGAATCCACTAAACATCTTTTAACAACTGTGAGAGGAAGACAAAATACATAAGTATGAATGTAAAGTGTAGATATACATTCATTCAAATGAATAAAGCACAAAAAATATTGTAGTATTCAAACAGTACATTTAGACATCAGAAAGGATGTTTTGAATTTATTCAGTATTATCTTGAAAGATACAGTATGTAACATTTGAAATTCATTGTTGATGTTTTTAAGTGTGTTTAAATATGTAATATGCAGACTAATTAATTTTAATCATCAAAATTTTTACACTCATTATTAATATAATGCAGATTCTAAGATTAGGGTCAAGCTCATCTTTGTGATATGATATGAATCTAGTCCCCAGGAGTGTCTTTATAACATTATAATAAAGCTGTGCTCCCCCTCAGTATCCGTACAAGCAAAAGACGTGTAACTGGATATCTGAGGAAAAAAACAGTAACATTTTCTTTTTATTTAACTGCTGCATGACATCTACAAGTAGACTTTTTTGGAAAAATAAATTCTTTTGTTTATTTTTCTCATCAGGATTTTGTTTTTGCAATGGTGAGACTATAATTGTACACAATATTCTAAATGCGTTTTTATTAGTGCATTGCCACTAACATCAGTTCTTAACTGAAGTTCTGGAGGGATAACAACAAAGTCAGTTTCAGCCAACTGTTTTAAATCATAAAAAATACTGTCTACTTTTTAAATGTGATGTTTGCTTTTCCTTCTGTTTCTATTCCCAGCATCCGACATAACTGAGCCCTTTGGTGACTTTAGCCTCTGAATACTCCCTTTTCGGAGCGTACTGTCCTTGATGCCACCTCCATGGTGGCGTCCTACCTCTAGTTCAGCCAGCAGGTGTCCCTGTAGCTTTTAATGTCTGCTTTCCTTTTTCTAACTTTTCCTCTGTCTCCAACACTGGCGTCCAACTTCGGAACCTTTGGTACCTGATGCTCCCGATGCCATCTCCTCAAATTCGGATACCTCTGGCGTCCCACCTCTGTCTCAACCAGCAAGTGGCAGCCATTTTTAATGTTTGCCTTTTAAATGAAATGTCTGACTTCTCTTTTATCTATAGTTTCATCATCCAACACAGCCCAACTTGGTGACTTCGGCCCTGAGTTCCTCCCTCTCTGGTCCTGCTGCCGCCTCCACAGGCACATTCTGTCCAATGTCCTACCTCTGCCTCAGTCAGCAGGCGTCCTATGGCTGTCAATGCCTGGTTTCTTTTCTTCCCTTTCCTTCCATCTCCTATCACTAACATCAAAAAAGTGCCTTCAGATCTGGCTTCTGGGTCTGGCTCCCCTGGCCCCTGGTGCTACTGATACCCCTCACCAAGCAGGTTAAGCCAAAACGTATTATTCTTAAAATACTCAAAAAAACGTTCACAAAAATGTTGTTTTTCCTTGTGAAGTATAATTTAACATAACACCTCTATATTTCTAGTCTATTCTTTTACCTCAATGCCCTAACATTGTGTTGCCTTTTTTAATGCTTCCATTTTTGTATTTACAGCTTATGCTTTTACTGCTTGCACACAACAATATGCACCTATTTCTATGTTAAAAGTCATCTGCCAGGTGCGTTTAAATCTTTTTAAGTATAATGCAATCATTAAATTATAAAATCTTATAGTAATGAAATAATAGAACCCAATAAAAAGAAAGTCACTTTCTGTTTAAGCATGATAACATGACATAAACTAGGTCTAAATGTAGACAGTTTTTCTGAGAGGCATGGATTTCTCTTTCTTTCAAAAAGGGTATTCCACCCACCTTCAGGGCACATTAAATAAACACCAGTTTAAAGAGCTTTACTAATAATCCTGTGAGCTCCTTCAGTATAAGCTTAACCTTACATTATGAGGTCTTAGATCTTGCACTTCAATTAAATCCGTAAAATAAGATACAGCTGTTGATACTTTCTATCCGTTTCTGCAATACCTTCCAAAAATCTCAAGTGCTTTACCTTACTGGATTCCTATATAACCTTCTGGTACACTGATTTAAGTATTTTCCAGCAGTCAAACTACAATCATGCATTAGCAAAAATTAAGCAATACTATTTTATTATTTTAGAAATATTTGTAAAGAAATGAAGGGATGATTTTTTCCTCTTTCTTAATGGAGGAACATGTACAGCACATTCCATAGCTTTTTATTAATACAAAGGAACAGCACTCTTATTAAATAGAAATATTCCCATTAAATGAAATATTCCCTAAAGTATTGAATTTTGGTTCATACAAAGAGTCTTCTCATTAAGCTGATCAGATAATTCATGTTGTCTGAGAACCAGAACAAATTTAAGCTCAGCCTTCCAGATGTAGTGGAGAGGATAGTCTAGAGAATCCTGTATTGCTAATAAACATCAGTGGTCTAGTGCAGTGAGCTGATAACAAATTTGCAGTGTCAAACATTTTGTAAGCAAACTAAAGCCTTTCTCTCAGTCCTAACCTATGGGGACCATCATCTAGATTCTAAGTATAATCCTGTTTTCGTACTGCCGTAATCTTTCAATTTTCCAAATAAGTTTAAATGTGTGTCAACACATTTTTTTTCTAATTCTGAACCATTCCCTGTGAAAGCCTCTCAAAGATGCCTTCCACTAATATTTGTATCCCCTACACACACTCTCCAACAAATAAAATCTGTCCATCACCACGAGTGGGCATTAAAAGGCTCAGAAGATGGACATGTTAATTGGTATGTTACTTTTTCATTTGATTATTGATAGAACATTCTAGACAGCCATGTTGTTCATATTCATACCCTGGCTCCTTTCAGGAAATTGCAGGTTGAAATGCTGTTACTAGCGTTTATAGTTGCTGGCAACTGAATAAGTTAGACAGGCTGCAGGGCAGCTACATTTCTAACAATTTCAAGATTGGGCACATTTGGAGGTATGGGATGTATTCAAGAGAAAAAAAAACCCATAGATTCAATTATGATTAATTAAATTCATGTTATAGTAATAATAATTATTGCTTACACTTATATAGCGCTTTTCTGGACACTCCACTCAAAGCACTTTACAGGTAATGGGGATCCCCTCCACCACCACCAATGTGCAGCATCCACCTGGATGTTCACATCCCAATACATATTCAGCCATGACTCCTAATGTAGGAGTATCTGTCAACATTGTATTGCACTGTGCTCTGAGCAAGTGAGTTTTAGCTTATTGAATGTAAGTTTAATTGTCCTGTGCTCGATATATTTATACATAATGTTGAAGTGTGCTTGGTAAATGGGAGGCTTCCTTTTCTCCCTCCCTGTGGTGCAGATTGCATATAACAGAGAAGCTTCTCTGGTTCTAAAAAAAGAAGACAAAAAATGACCCTAGAAGCCTTGGCTTGCTTGTTTTTAAAGTGTCACCCGACCAGTATCCTTCCACCAATTGATCAGGTAACTGAGGATGGCAGGTCATTCTCCACAGCCTTCTGGGAAATGTAGTTCAGGCAAGAAACTCCATCTCGTCTGGACCCATCACACTTTCGGGGTTCCATTCTGGTCTGGAGTAGGATCCTTTGGATGAAAAGTGCTATAAATATTTTTTATACTTTTCATGCCCTTGGCGTCCACCATGACAACGGGCTACTGGCTTCTGATGTGTCTGTACTTCCACATTGCCTGCCCTTTGATTTTTAAGGAAATAACTAGGTAATCACTGAACCAGCCTCCCCCCTAGAACCAGTAGGTAAAACAACTATAATGAACTATAAATAGTATATAATAGTCCACTGACCAAGTAGAAATTCCAAAGCTGTAACGTCTCCCCTTAACATGGGGGACCAGGAATATTTATGCCCATTGGTAAGAAGCCACTAAAGTCCTTGGATCATGTTCCTTTACTAAAATTTGCACCTGTAGCTATTTAAACTGCTCTTGGATTAAGTGATCAATGGGAAGTGCTGTGATCTGAACTAGCGAGTGATTAACTCCCTCGATTTGGGGTAAAGTTCTTTTGGTGACTCTCATTTATTAGCAATAGTCCCCTGGAAATAATGTCAAGACTTCAGATCTAATCCTTCACAAAAAATAGAAGGGATTCCTCTCTTGATCATAGTCTTGACTTTCCTTTATAGGAAATCAATGAATTTCTGTCTGGCCTATCTATAAAGTCTAGAAACTCACCGCCGGCCGAATTGTCCATTGTTCCATTAGCCATCCACAAAGTGTTCGTACTTGCTCCAAAGTAGTGAAGCAGGAGTTGATATAATCATCATACTGGTCGAGCGCCACTATGGTCTCAGTGTAATAAACTGGAATTGATTAGCTTAGAGTTTGGCCCATTAATTTCAATGATGCTGCATAACCCTCCTCTTGCACTGAATTATTTCTCCTGAAACTCTGTTTCTGATGAATGCCTCTTATCTCCGATATTATCACTTTGTCATAAATATAACAGCACATTTCTTCCATTTTATTTCCAGGATGGTAAGGAGTTGCCACCTTTGCAGTCAAGCGCTAACTCTGTAGTTGACACTGCCTTGTTGTTACTATAAGAATGTCTGTGTATGCTGACTCTGCTAAACTATACAACACATGATAAAGGAAGTGGGTGTGTGCCAGATTGTAATGGCAGGAAAATACTAAATAAGCCATTGCTAAATATCCTTTAAATCCCGTAATTGCAAAAATACTGGAGCATATTTTCATGAAGAACTTAAAAAACTTTTATATTAAAAATGCAATTGTGTAAACCTTTGCTTTTTTGTTTATTTCTGGATAGGTCTTCTCAATTGATCTTGGTTTCTTAAAAGATTGAGGACAGCTAACACTAAACTAGACGATTTCACCTTAGGACACGAACGCTTTGCAGATATTACCCTCTTGTTATTCCAATATTATTTCTGCACTTATTGCAAATGGATGATGGTCCTGCTATTTATCTTTACCATTCAAGTTAAACATGCAATAAGTGTCTACTGAGCATTTTGGATTACACATTTTTGGAGAAGACTGCAACTTCCATAAAGAGTAATGTGCATTTCATGCTGAAAATAATTTAAATATATTCTAAGGTTCATTTGAAAATATGCTGCAGTTTTAATCAAAGTTAAAGAGGAGCGTGTGATGGGCATTTGCTATATCTACATGAATATTATTAATATTTTGTTTTTAAGAGAAAAAATCTTAAAGAATATGATGCAATGAATATATTTTAATTTACATTTACATATAAATATACAATTATTATCAATGGTAAGCCTCCATATATGCATGTTGATTATTATGTATGTACAGGAAGTATCCAAAATGACTTCGTAATAAATTTTATATCAGTCTGCATTTTGATTTTCACTAAAAATGAATTTAAAATATTGTCTTTAATATATTTTTCTTCCCATGCACCACTGAACAAGAGATTAAACGTAAGGTGAATTGTCCCTTAAATCCCCATGTGTAAGACCAAGATAAACACACTCCATTGAGTTTGTCATTGCAATTACATTATGTTTTTTATTGAAAAGTTTAGTGGACTGAAGTGGTTAGGAAGGAGTTCTTTATGCTTCTGAAAGGCACTTTTTCTGCTATACTGTGGCGGCTTGTGATGTAGTGAGTGGTGACTATGTGAGGAAGCCACCAGCTTGACACAAAACCCCATGTCCAGTTGTGGGCCTTGACCCAAGTTAATGGCTTCCTCATACAGCCACCTTTTAATATACTGTATCACATGGCCATACATTGTACACACTGGCTGGAGACATTACAGTATGCGCAGTTACGCTTCTGTTGCACCTACACCCCCAGTTGCCAAAATAAAGCAACAAGGATTATTATTTTTAGCTTAGCCTTTTCAGTTTAAGCTAACAATCGTATGTGAAATACGACAAAGAGGACAAATTAATTCATTGGATTTAAGTGTAGTGAACCTAAACCTGTTTTTTTACTGCTGTGAAGTACTGTACTGTAGGTAGGACTTGATTCACCACTCTCATGGGTTGACTATCGCTGTCTTCTTCCTCTTCATCAATGGTAGTAGTTCTCTTTATGATGCTCGGTGCCATTTTCCTTTCTTAGAGATCTGACAGAGAAGACAAACCACTGCAGCCTATATATTCTGCCTGATGAAGTGTAACATGGTGAATGCACATGAGAAACCTTGCAGATACACAGAGAAGCACCTGTATGCTATTCTCACTTGAATTAACTATTTTTGACTCACTTGTGCTCCATCCGGAAATTGTCACATAAGCAGCTGGATGGTTAATTGGCAATTTGTACACAGCTCACCATGTGTGACACACAGAGCAAAAATCTGAAAATCGTATTCATCATATATAGCAGGTTCTGTATGCCTATACTGGCCTTTGTAACTTAAAATGGTATATAGTGCATCTATTTGGTTTTTCAAGAGATTCGAAGAGCTATATTTAGTTAATCTAGTTGTAGTTAAAGTCACCTGAATTTGGTGATTCCTTCAATTAGACTTAATAACGAACAGTTTCAGAAGGTATGCATTAAGGTTCCAAGGTTTAACCATGATACATGAATTGCTCTCTGATGTATTTATTTTTATTCGGTTATAAGTGGAAACAAATATTTAAAAATCCTGACAGTAAAACATAATGTAATAACATTGCTCTTTCATAGAAGCCACAACATTGGGTGGTATATATAAGACACTGGTAAGATAAACATGTCACATAAATCTTTTCAAGATGGATGCTGACATTTTCAATGGACTGGTGTACAATTCTGGAGTGCTGCAATGTTGCAATGTTGCAGTGAGAGTGCTTTTCCAGACAAACTTTATAGACAACAGTGCTTAGTTTGAAATCATGTCCATTTATGAAATATTTTCAGATTATTATATTTAGATTATTGCTGCCCTTAAGTGTTCTCTATTCAAATCTATGAATGAACAATTACAAATGCAAGACAGATGGTTTAATATGAACAGTGCACATGATGAAAAGATTTTATGATATAATCCTAAGCTTTTACATTTGAAAGTCAAACAAAGCAATGCTAAAGATCACAATCATTTCAACAAGAGCCAGCACTGGCAGAAACAAAAGTCTATAACTAATACGATTGTGGTAATGCATTTACTGCTGATAAGAAAGCTTACACTGTAGTTAGGCAATGACATTTAGATTTAGAATAGCTGTGGATTCACCACAGATACAAAGCTCCCCGAATTGCATTTATATCTGGATGACTTATTTGTTCAATACAGAGCTATGGACATGAACAATAAGTTAAAAAATATATCAATATTGCAAAACAAATTAAATACAAAACCATATAACAAATGGTCGGATTAAAATAAAATATGCAATGACACTTGTGTATGATACATGTGCACTTAAAGCATGATAATGGTATATTGCACAGTAAAAAAGTAGTGGTGAATACCACCTGGATTCAAGAGCAAAATGGAATGTATTTATTGAATGTATAGAAAACTAAATGAGTCTTTGTTGTTTTGCACATTACCTGTTACCTGTTACTGTTTTGCACAGTCTGTTGTCTCTGTCTTCTTTTCTTGCACAATTGAATTATTGTTTGCACTACTTACCGTCTGAGAGCTAGCTAAATATCACTTCGTTATATCATATACCTGTGTATGAGTATAATGACAAGAGACTTGAACTTGTAATGTGGGTTTTACTGATAAATAAGAGGAGTCTGTAATAAAAATTGTACTGTCTGTGTTAGTAGCATGAAACTATAAGTTTACACTTTCAATTAATGTTAGAAACCATTAGGAAGATCAGTGATCCTAATACAGATTCTTGTGGTACTGAATCCAATCTGAATTCAAACACCAATATTTCCCCCAAAAGACTGCCACCTGTAATTTGAGAATGATTTTTTTATGACAATCTTTATGAAAGGCTTCTAAAAATCTAAGGTGATTTATATATATAAAAAGCTTCTAAAATCTTAAATCTGCATCCACTCTGTGAAGTGATCATTAGGTTTGTGCAGTGTCCATTACTGTTGTTGCATTCTCAAAGACCTCTAACAACTTAGTTAAGTAAAACCTATATTTTCTATATCATTGTAGACTAGCTTCTAGGATCATATTTTTGTATAGGTTATCCTCTAGTTCTTATAATTCTATACATAACCTTAGATGTAACAGAGGTCAAAGATACTGGTCTATAATTACTTGGTTTAGGTCTATCACTCTTATGGGTGGATGGGATTAGTACCTGTCCTGTTTGACTGTTGTAAGAGTTGAGTCAATAGCGTCTGAATAACATCTCTGATTTCCTTAAAATACAACTGGTAGGACACTATTGGTGCCCTAGGGACTTATTAATCTTGAGTGCTTCTAGTACCATAAACATTACAGCTTCTTTTAAATGAATACTATAGAAACGTTATTATTTATTTTAGCTTCCATTGCAATATTCGTTTCCATCTCGTTCAAATATTCCTTTTTTTACACCTGGATTCTGTTGTTTTAATCATTTTTAAAAGCATTCTTTTTCCTTTGTATTTGTCCTAATTGATTTGTTGAACCATTTGATCCACATTTTGTAGATTTCATTTACTCTTTTTTGGGGATAAATCTGTTCTGTGCTTCAAACCGAAGCTGCTTAAACTGTTGGCATCCGTTTTCCACCAATCCAATATCTTTCCTGTTCCTTTTATCTTCTCTTTAAGTCTTTCTCATTCCTTCAATGTCTGCTTTCTACAAATTGTATGTGTTTTATCTGAACTGAACCTATAAAGTCAGTTTCAGGAGCCTGAAAAGTCAGAAAAGTATACTTGAAGGCACTTCATATTATGATTCCACTTCTTTTATGGTTTTGTCACTTATGTTTGCCTTACTCTGTGCAGATGGTTTGAAAAGATAAGATTAATACAAGCATTTCCTTTTGTAAGGGCTCTGACAAACTGAATAATAAAAAAAGACACGTTTAACATCCCAGTTTCTACTGTGATATTCCTATAGCATTTTCCCAGCCTATGTGGGGGGAAATTGAAGTCTCTCTTTTGCACATCAATTCTTAATTTTGTTATACAGTGTTGAATTCTAATTAACATCTGCATTTGGTGGTCTCCAACATATTCCTAACAATATAACTCGAGAATGTTTTTTAACTAGTGTAGCGGCGAGGCTTAATAATAAGGCAGAATTAAGTGTTTCTGAGCTTCCCAAATGAGGCCCCATTTCTCTGTTCATCTCTGTGGTGCAGCCACAGAGAGACCATTAGGGTGATTTAAGGTTTCCTAGGACAGCTCCCAAAGGGGGGTGCACTTAGCTAAGCCTGGCTATCATGATCAATGGTCATCCATTGGTGCCTATCTGTCTAGGGAGTGCCAGTTGGACATCTGGACTGCATTCCTAAGTGTCAGGAGTAAGTGACTCATATCTCACCGTGGTCAACCAATCAGGGACTGGTAGGGCCGAGTAACCCACGTGGGACTCTGATGCCCATGGAACTTTCAGCCAATCAACGAGCTGAAGTTCCTCCAGGTAAAAACAGGCAACACAGGCCTGGAGACTCGAGATTCAACAAGATTCAGATTCAACAAGATTCAGATTCAACAAGATTCAGATTCGGGAGATTCAGTAAGATTCTGGAGAGGATTCTGTGGACTGTTCTAAAGGGAATTCAAAGGAGAATTCCAGGGCAGGACGGCCCAGGAGCAGAAGGCTCCCAAGGGCAGGACATTCTCGCAGCGCGCCTCCTGACCATCCCGAGACTCAGCCCGGACAACCACGGAACGGCCAGTGTGTCCGAGTGCCAGAACTTTCCTTTGTTCTAAGAGTCTAGAGTGGAGGTTGCCAGAGAGTAACCAGCAGCAGGCCTCGTGGACAGGTCAGAACTGTGGACAGCTGAATCACTATTCAGAACTAGCTCTTCATCAGGAACGAACCGGTCCTCTTCCTGACTTGCTGGGATCCACAGTCATCTTTTCTCCTGTGCACAAACTTTGCTAGTTAAAGCCAACACTAACTAGCCGGTCAGTGAGCATCAGCAGCGCACCGTCGCAAGCCGCACAGCACAGCCTGGCACGGAGCCAGAGAGCGCGGATTGGACAGCAACAAGCCTGCAGCTGATTGTTTGTGCCTGCAGGAGATCTGAATCCCCAGAAATTGGATGAGTATTCAACTTCAATGCATTACAGCTCGAGAATTCAATTGTTATCCAAACCAGTTGATATCAATTTAATTCCTAAGAGTTATGTACTTGTTTTGAGTATCTAATGTAGAAGTTGTAACCAAGTTCATTTATGAAACGGTCTTAATGAATGATATACTGAACGTATGTCCTCTTGATATGTGTAACACTTCGTAACTGATTGAATATATACCTTTTGTATTCTGATAACCCTCTCGATAAGATCTGTTAGGTTTACATGCATATTCTATGTATTAATAAATGTATCCTCGTGTATTAGTACCTGTGTGTGCGCGTTGTTTGAGTTATGTCGCATGGTTGGATTCTAAAGCCATCAAAAGAATCAACTTTGTGATTTACTGCTACAATTGAAAATTGTCTCAGTAAATGCCCAAACCCTACAGAACTGGTGCCTTCAGAGAGCCACTATGATTACATATTTGGCGTCCCTGAACGGCTATGAAACACTACATTTATGGCGTCCCTGGGTGGGCGTGGCAAGACTGAAATGAATCAACCAAGCGGAATAATTCATATAAAACGCCGCGGGTTTCATACACGACAATACAGTGTGCTGAAAGCCGAAAGGAAAAAAGTTCCCCTTGCTCTTTAAGCAGTGCTTGATTGTTTTGTGATCTTTTGCAATCTACCGGGTTGATTGCATACTTGATCTTGTGGTTTTCTGTGGTAAAACTGTGATTTCGTACTTAAAAGTAATACTCTTTAAGTTTAACGATGGTTGCTAAAAGGTCTGAATTCGAGTCGCTATTAAGCACTCTCTCTAGCAGCGACAAGTCTGACCACGATCTCTTCCATATCTCCGTCAGCGGAGAAGCTAGAAGAATAAATCTCCATTCTCTGAGAGAGCTAGCGAAGGACATAGAGAGATTTGACCCCGCAGTGTCAGAGAATAATATCGAGAGTTATATTCAAGACCTCAGGTATAACCTGCAGTTCCTGCCAAACGCCACAGAACAGGAGAAAGTGTTTCTGGTCAGGAAAACTACCAGCAGAGCTGTACATGAGTGGATGGCTAGGCAGATGAAAGAAGTCTGTAATGACTTTGAGCAGCTATGTCAAGCACTTATCGAAGAATACAGTGCGTTTATTGACCCGACTGCTGCGATAGCCGCCGCTCTTAACATTAAGCACGAGAGAGCAGAGTCCCCTCGCGAATATTACGAGCGACTTAGACGAACTTATTTTGCAGGGCGAAATTATGAGGGTTGCGAAGAGAACACACATTTCAAGGGTTTATTCATTGCGAATCTCCACCCGTCAGTCAGAAAGATGATCTTAATGCATACAGATGCACAGACCATGAAAATGACTGATATTAAGAGATTCGTGCAGAAAGCCTGGGAGTATGATGTCCAAAGTCGCTCTGAGCAAAAAGCTGTTAAAGCGACTGTGTTCGCCGTCAGAGCCAGCAGGGTTAATTCCCTCCTGCTCGAAGGAGCACAGGCTCCTGAGCTGGCTAAGCCCCGTTCCAAAGCAGGCACACAGGACCGCACCCAGCGTCCTAAGTGCCATGAGAACACCGGGGGAGGGAAAGGGCTAGAAAAAGCTGAACAAAAGGATTCAGTAGCCACCCGCCTGGCCAGGCTTGAACAAGCTTTATTAGGACAGGGACAACCGCTCCCCAAGGCTGCCGGAAGCGTGAATGAGCTGATACTCTCCACTGGAGGAGGCGGAGACCCGCCCCCTCCCACTCCCTCAGTCTATCTGATTGAGCGGAAGGGTTCCTGCCTGGATGAGGTCGGCCACTCCCAAGCGAGTGCTGACTCCACCCCTGAAGTCACAGAGCAGGCAGTAAAACAGAGAGGAAAAGCAGGAAGCTTTTACCTCAAGGCTGCCATGGGAGATGTCTTACCCAGTGAGACACTGATTGACACTGAGGTTGAAAGGTGTTTGATGTCACACGGCAAGCTCAAACGGGTAGAAAAAGAAAAGGGCATGCGACTCAGAGTGGAACCTTTGGTGGATCACCAGAAAGGCAAAGTGTGGAAACAGGTCAAGGCTCCTAAGCCTTCTGTACAGAAGGAAAGGGGGGCCAAGAGGCAGACTGTGCTCACACAGTGCCCACCGAACACAGAAGCCTATGCGGAGATTCCTTCTGTTCCCTCTGGACAAGAAATAAAAATATTATCTTGTTTCCCAGATATACAGGGAAGTCGTGCCCTGGCCAAGGTCACAACAGCCTCCATGCCACAGGAGCGGTGCTCCAAGCAGCCGCCTGATCCACCAGGTAAAGCACACCCCTTTTACATCCCTAAAGAGGAGCAGATCTCCCCACCTGGCGATGAAAAGGAGCTTTCCCTGTGCACCCTGGCACCCAAGAGGGGTCAGGAACACCACCCTGCAGTGGTGGAAGGGATCCAGATGGCAGGAGAGCAGGTTGGTGATGTAGCCCTCACCCTTAGCCCTGAGAGGTCCTCTATTAGTGAGGATCTGCTTGAGCAGCTGTCACAGGGCCACCGCCAGGTGCCCCTGGTGCAACATTCACAGGTTAGACAGGAGGTCCAGCTGGACGCTGAGACTACTGCGCTGTGGACACACCTGATCCCAGATGCCGATTCCCTCTGCTGTGACCCAGGGAACCTGCAGTCAGGTAACATTATTTCTCACAACTACCAGGTAGTGAGTGAGACTGACCTGATTGTTCCTGCCTCGACAGCAGGGTTTCCAACACACCCAGTCCCCCAGAAGGGACAGGAAATGAAAGCCGAGCCGGTTTTCTTACAGCCACCAGCTCAGTCTGTCAGTCTGAGTCTGACCAACAGTGGTTCAGCCAGACTGGAGCTGGATGGTCAAGCCACCCGCCTGCCAGTGCAGGACATCGCAAAGAGGGGTGTCAGAATCCCCGCCTGTACCGACATGGGCCTGGTGAGTGATAGTGAGTTCGAAGACAGTGAACTAGCTATCTCAGTGCTGGGGCAGCTCCCTGAACCCCTAGCGAGGGAAGGGGGGAGCGAGCAGGTGTCCTACACCTACCCCCAGCGAACGATTGTAAACATGCCGATAGAGGGATTCCTCAATCAGGAAGTGTGCAGGGTGGACCTGAACAGTGAGAATGGGGTAACAATCCCAGATCACTCAGGTGCTCCAGATGACCACTCAGCCGAGGGTCAGGCATGCTCCACCGCTGCACCACCCCCTGCAGGGTTCCTAGAGCACAGGCATGAACAAATCGAAAAAGCAGATGCCCTGGAAAAGGAGGAGCAGCATCAGCAGCTGTGTCAGATCTCCCCAGATTTCCAGGATGTTGGTGCCCAAGATGCCACATGGCATACTGAGAAAGACACCATGTACACGCTGCGCCAGCTTAGAAAGGCAACAGTCACTCAGAAGGAGATGACTGGGATCAGCCACCCGAAAAGACTTTTGGGAAGACTGATTGCTGCCGCCACTGTTGCACGTTTGCTTTTTCTGGTAGGTTTGTGTGCTGCTGGCACTCTCACCCTGACTGCCCCAAGAAGGCAGGTGTCAGAGAGGCCAGAGGGTAGTGACAGACTGTATCGACAGCAGCAAAAGTTGGAAAGCTTAGGGAAAACCCTACAGGCAATTTCCTATGCAACAGGGTTAAACCTTATTCCCCAACCAGTGGACATGATTGTTGGTGTTATACAGTGGGTTTATGCTTGTGTGCAACAGGCCAGAATGTTGACACAAGACCTGTTAAGGGAGCTTAGTGCCACTGTAGCCAGTCTAACCACGGCACAATTCCCAACCCACTTGATTCCACTCTTCTCAGTAGAGGAGTGTGTGACATTAACCCCATCGTTCATAGCTCACCCAGAAGGCAAACCAAGATTGAATTCGGTTCCAAATCTTGAGATGGGTATGGCTACCAAAGCTATCCATTGGCTGTGTCTAAACGATTCACCAATGAAGGGTGTAAAGCTACTAACGAGCAGAGGAAGGTTAATGAACCCCATGAAGAGCAGGTGGGAAGTAAATGGCTGGTCAGCACACCACGTTTAACTGACACTGTGACTTGTGACAGGCATGATGCAGCTATCTAATAAAACAGTTCCTTTAAGTTCCTGAGGAGGCCATAGTACAGCATGGTAACTTAACACTGTACGGTCTAGAACCAGACAACATAAGACCAAACTTGAGGTCATGGATGCCTTCAGGTGCCACACTATTGAATTGGATAGAAATCCAAGAAACAGTAAGCCCTGAAGAGGTACAGGTAGTTAGTTTGCTTTAATGGAACAAACCTCCAAACCACCCTAGCAGATACCCAACACAGGTGTTGTGGTTTATCGGGGGGCTGGGAACAGGAACTGTTGTTATTGTAACACTACCGCCGGGTAGCTGGATCATGACTGGATGTACTCTGAATGCTGTACTCTCACATCAAGATGTACTCTGGGTAGCACGAATGAGTCAAAGGTAGCATGTCAAAAGAAAGGAAGTGACTTCTCCCCAAATATCTACCACAGAGGTATCAGATATTGACAGTGAACTTCCTGATGTGTAATTCCTTAGATAATGTCTCCTACCGTGTTTATACATACTCCAGATGTTATTCATCCTGTTTGTATCCAATGCTGGTTCCGGTATGAATTCTCGAGGAGTAATGTAGACATTTAAGATTAATGTTCTAATGGCAAGGGACATCACTTAACTCTGTTTTTGTTTTGAAGGCAACAACGCCTCAGGACCTCGTGACCTTCAAAAAGGGGGGATATGTAGCGGCGAGGCTTAATAATAAGGCAGAATTAAGTGTTTCTGAGCTTCCCAAATGAGGCCCCATTTCTCTGTTCATCTCTGTGGTGCAGCCACAGAGAGACCATTAGGGTGATTTAAGGTTTCCTAGGACAGCTCCCAAAGGGGGGTGCACTTAGCTAAGCCTGGCTATCATGATCAATGGTCATCCATTGGTGCCTATCTGTCTAGGGAGTGCCAGTTGGACATCTGGACTGCATTCCTAAGTGTCAGGAGTAAGTGACTCATATCTCACCGTGGTCAACCAATCAGGGACTGGTAGGGCCGAGTAACCCACGTGGGACTCTGATGCCCATGGAACTTTCAGCCAATCAACGAGCTGAAGTTCCTCCAGGTAAAAACAGGCAACACAGGCCTGGAGACTCGAGATTCAACAAGATTCAGATTCAACAAGATTCAGATTCGGGAGATTCAGTAAGATTCTGGAGAGGATTCTGTGGACTGTTCTAAAGGGAATTCAAAGGAGAATTCCAGGGCAGGATGGCCCAGGAGCAGAAGGCTCCCAAGGGCAGGACATTCTCGCAGCGCGCCTCCTGACCATCCCGAGACTCAGCCCGGACAACCACGGAACGGCCAGTGTGTCCGAGTGCCAGAACTTTCCTTTGTTCTAAGAGTCTAGAGTGGAGGTTGCCAGAGAGTAACCAGCAGCAGGCCTCGTGGACAGGTCAGAACTGTGGACAGCTGAATCACTATTCAGAACTAGCTCTTCATCAGGAACGAACCGGTCCTCTTCCTGACTTGCTGGGATCCACAGTCATCTTTTCTCCTGTGCACAAACTTTGCTAGTTAAAGCCAACACTAACTAGCCGGTCAGTGAGCATCAGCAGCGCACCGTCGCAAGCCGCACAGCACAGCCTGGCACGGAGCCAGAGAGCGCGGATTGGACAGCAACAAGCCTGCAGCTGATTGTTTGTGCCTGCAGGAGATCTGAATCCCCAGAAATTGGATGAGTATTCAACTTCAATGCATTACAGCTCGAGAATTCAATTGTTATCCAAACCAGTTGATATCAATTTAATTCCTAAGAGTTATGTACTTGTTTTGAGTATCTAATGTAGAAGTTGTAACCAAGTTCATTTATGAAACGGTCTTAATGAATGATATACTGAACGTATGTCCTCTTGATATGTGTAACACTTCGTAACTGATTGAATATATACCTTTTGTATTCTGATAACCCTCTCGATAAGATCTGTTAGGTTTACATGCATATTCTATGTATTAATAAATGTATCCTCGTGTATTAGTACCTGTGTGTGCGCGTTGTTTGAGTTATGTCGCATGGTTGGATTCTAAAGCCATCAAAAGAATCAACTTTGTGATTTACTGCTACAATTGAAAATTGTCTCAGTAAATGCCCAAACCCTACAGAACTGGTGCCTTCAGAGAGCCACTATGATTACATATTTGGCGTCCCTGAACGGCTATGAAACACTACACTAGTCTTACATAGCATTTGATATAACTATACTGTATAACACTATACCTTCCCTTCCATCTTCCCTGTCTGGAACAATATGTATCTAATGTTTACATTCATTTTAAATTAACCATGTTTCTGTGATTACAATTACATTATAACTACTGTAGCTGCTAATGTGGTGTCTTAAATCTCTTTTTTTTTCTAATAATCCTAAAATTTATCTGGTCCTTTGTTTAGTTTTTCCTTTTGACTTTGCACCCTATGTGTCAGTCTTTTACTTTTAATTTGGATTCTATCTCCTTGCATTTCTTGTTTAAATGTTTCTGAATTACTTTCCAGATTCTTTTGCCAAGATGGGTGGTGCCCATCTCGTTCAGATGTGATCCGTCATGTCTCTAGAGATAGCCTTTGCCGAGGAAATGTTTTCAGTGGCCAAGAAAAATGAATGTCTTCTTCTGCACACCATGTTCTTATCTTTGTGGTGAGGGATTAACATTTGAAGTTGTTCACCTTTGCCCAAATCTTCTGCACTGTGAAAAGCCTTGTTCTAAATCTGTTTCTACTCTCTCATCTCTCTCTTTCTCACTTCCATATTTGGATAGAATAATTTTTACTTCACTATTCTAATTTTATTATCACAGATGTGAAAAGACACCCATTAATCCCATGTAATTGGACCTTGTGCTTGCATTTTGCTCTTTTCAAGTGCTACATTCAGCAATCGAAGCAAAGTGGTGATAAGTGCAGTCAGTGAGAGAAGGGCATTGCTTTACAATTCCTTTGCACTTCAGCAGGTTGAAAAGGTGATGCAACAAAATTTCATTATGAGTCCAATTGTGAAAAAAAAAAACCCACAAGGGCTAGTTATGACAAATCAACCCTGATCTCTTAAAGAGTTCTAAAATGGCATGAATTCATAGGGGTGATAATTAGAGTCAAATTGTGATCACTTAATTTTTAAAAGTCTTGAATGAAAATCATGAGAATCAGAGGGCTTTAGTAGAAGACTGAAAATTGGATTATTAAAAGGCATGGAAGTTAAGTATGATTAAAATGGGTTTTATTCATTTATCATTAATTTATTGCCAAACTATGATGTCAAACATTATTATGACTGAAGATGCATGCACTTTGTCATTAATAATGTATATTTGTCAGTGCAGACAAGGGAGCTATGAATTGATTTCAGCATGGTTTTTGAGCATCTCTAGTAATGTAAAGAACATTAAAGCTATTTTATCTCAGTTGCTTAAGGTATAAATTGCTGAATAGTCCTATTGGTGTTTGAATAATTTTAAGTGAAATACAATGACACTAATTTTTTTAGCAAAAGCACACTTTTTTTTTCATCGGCAAAGTGTGTACTGTGTACGATCATTTAATATGACAATAAGAAACTGTATATATCTCTTACGAATATTCATTCATTGCAGCTCATCAATATCGCTTCTATTATCTAGCTGGTGTTAGCATTTTTCCATAGAAATAATGCACTTTCCTAGATTTCTGAGATTACTACACCTCTCTGGAAACCACTGAAAGTATAAATAGGAGAAGAAAAACAGGTAGAATGCTCTAGAAAAATAATGTTTGCCATGTTGGTAAGGTTGATAAAGGTTTTTATACTGGTTAAAGGTGAAAAGTTAGATATATTTTGTGTTTATATTAACTTTTACGTTGGTGTCAGCATTTGTAAATATAAATAGAAATACCTACAGGGACCATCCTAATTTAGTAATACTGTATCTCCAAGGAATTCTTTTACATTAACGATATAGAGATAAGGTGCCAATAGTGGACCTTCTCTAGCTTGTTAAATCTAAGCACACAGATGAGGAGTACTCTCTATTCCACCAGTTACAAATATAGGTGATTAAGTGTTCACTCCAGTCTCTCATTTCTAAATCAATATAGTTCCCCTGCAGGGCTGCATGGTGAAGTCAGGCAGTTAAAGTCTAAAAACATAATGGTCGCCTCAGAAAGTATTGATCTTTTAATCAATAAAGGTTCATGATCCCTAGTAAATAACTTCTTTAATACTAGACTTAAGCATTTTAAGTCTGAAGGGTGGTCTGAATATTTCCACTGCTAGCATTCGGCAGCACCCTGGTAGCGAAACAGTTAGTGTGTTTTTTGACACCAGATTCTCGTTGAAAAGAAACAGTTGATAAATGCTCTTTAATTATCTGAGGTTGAGAAGGATTTCATGGCTTTTTCATTCACTTGCCAATCACTTCTGTTGTTAAGGTTATAAATCATTAGCAACTCTCAACCCTGTAATGCATTAGCACTCTTCTGTCAATGAAAGAATGCTTCACTGTGTCTGCATGTCAGGACCTATTGTGAAGAGAGATGCACAGTGATATTCTGTTGTCCTTAAATTGAAATAGACAAGACAACAAAGTCCAGATCTCACATGAACCATATTAAGTTTAGAGTTCATTCCAAACTTAACTAAATGTGTCATGCCTTGAAAGCTAATCACTTTTCCCCTGAACAAAATGGATAGAGAATAAAATTCAAACTACAGCTGCACAGAGGTTGAGCAGTTTGGCTCTTGACTCCATCATTGAACTGTTACCTTCCTGTACACCTACTCATTGTAGGTGTACAATGAACTGAGACCTTTGAACTGAGACCTTCTTGCCGTTACCAAAACAAGACTTCAGGGAGTGGGAGACCTTGGAAGACTGCTTTCTGTTATGTTTTGCTCAGCTCATTGTTAGTCCATCAATCCCTACTGTTATTTATCTTGCTGTTATTTATTTTATTACTGGTATTGTTTTGGATTGTGATGTGCTGAATGAATGCATTCTGTCATTGGTTTATGTTGTATGTTTGTATTGCATGTCTTTATGAGCTCACTGAACCAAATTCCATGCAACTAGTTGTTATGGCAATAAATCATTGAACTTAAACTTGAATGTGGAATGATTGATCAACCCATATCAAATCTTACAAATCAGTCAGTCAAAATTTACTTTTTGTATTTATATTCATTTTTATACTCCGACTTTCAATTCTGTTTAATTTACTGTTTCAATTTGTTTACCCATCTCTTCTGTTTGTATTATTGTGCAAAACCTTTAGATGATATACTATGAAAAGCACTGCACTGTATAAATTATAATTAATAATTAATTGCTTACACTTATACAGTGCTTTTCTGGACACTCCTCTCAAAGCGCTTCACAGGTAATGGGTACTCTCCTCCACCACCACCAGTGTGCAGCCCCACCTGGATGATGCGACAGCAGCCTGTACGCTCACCACACACCAGCCATCAGTGGAGAGGAGAACAGAGTAATGAAGCCAATTCATAGATGGGGATTATTAGGAGGCCATGATCGGTAAGGGCCAATGGGAAATTTGGCCAGGACGCCGGGGTTACACCCCTTCTCTTTTTGAGAAATGCCCTGGGATTTTTAATGACCACAGGCCCTCGGTTTTACGTCTCATCCGAAGGATGGCGCCTGGGCACTAGGACACACATTGACCACAGGGTGAGCACCCCCCGTTGGCCCCACTAACATCTCTTCCAGCAGCAACCTTAATTTTTCCCTGGAGGTCTCCCATCCAGGTACTGACCAGGCTCACACCTGCTGAGCTTCAGTGGGCTGTCAGTTGTGAGTTGCAGAGTGTTATGGCTGCTGGCAGAATTCATTCAGGTTATTATAATAAATTAATCAAAATCCCCCAGGAAGTCATCAAAGCCAGCCCTGTTGATGTCTTCACGATCAACAGGAAAACACAAACCAGGGTGCAGAAACAGAAGATACAATATATGGAAGTGCATTTAAAACTGAATATTTGTTTGCAAAGAGTTGAGGAAGTGTGGAACAAGCTACCTGGCTATATGGTTGAAACCAGTACCTTCACTGCTTTCTAGAAACAGATGGATGAGGTCCTCAGATCAATTAGCTACTAAATACCCAAGGTGCTAGATGAGCCAAATGGTCCCTTCTCATTTGTTCTTATATTCAGAGACTGGGAGCCATTGCCTATAAATAAAAATATATCATATGCATGGAGCGATGCACAGTGTTTGAGTGGGGAGCTGTGTCAGTGTGCATTGGCTGCAAAAGAACGAGTAAAGGTTAATTCCAGACAGGAAAATGCAAAGGGGAAGCACAACATTTCTGCTGTTGAGCCTCGTCAACAGTGGTAGAATTATGCTGCTCATTGCGCTGTTCCTCCTCCTCTCTTATACTTTATTTTTTCTTCTCCACCCTTTTAAAGAGTTTGTGGAGTCCAATTTATACAGTACTGTAGCCCGCTTTTTTACTTTAGCACCTTTAAAAATGTCCTTCAAAGAATAGCTTGGCCCTTGTTAAATATGACAAAAATTGCCTGGTCACATGAACTCAAGATAAGGTGATAGCTCTGGAGTTAGCACCAAGCCATCTAAGATTGCAAGGACTGTCCATTATCTGCCCTTAGAGATATGTAGCACTGATAAGTGTAGTTAATTTATTGATTCCCCATTTCATGCGACAATATTATATTATTTATTATATTTAGCTTACAAATACTGTGGTACACTTGGTTTAATTCCAAGGTCATAGTACCTACACCTTTTTTGAATTGTTCAAGCTTTGTGAATCTCAGGGGTGACTCATGCAGCTTTCATCTCAATGATTACACCTGCAAATAAACATTAGTAGATGCCAGAAAATGATATCAAAGCTCTCGTCACAATTACCTGGATCAGCAATTAAAGGAATCATACACTTGATTTTATCCAGCTGTCATCTGTGTTTTTACCAGATGTTTCCAATTAACTCATTTAAAAACAACAATCTGATGTATTTGCTCTTAAATATATATACTTTTATGAATCTTTGATCTAAAATAATTTGGAATCAAATTTGTGGTCCCTGGCCAGGGCTGCTGTCCGAATTCAAACAACAGGAAGGTATTTATTTGACTGAGAACATATAGATTCTTTCTGTCTTTCAGCATTAATTGTTCTGTTTTCTTAATGTATTACTTCTGCATATGGAACAGTATTCATTTTATTCCAGAAACCCCCTAGACAATATGATTTTTTTTTCTGTTCTGTGCATTACAATTTGCAATTGGGTTAAATTATAATTAAACCAAAATGAAGGGAGAAAAATTCCCTTGACGAGTTCTATTGTTCACAACTGAATAATCCTCACTAGTCTATTCAAGTAAAGGCGATTGGAATTGATCCCTCACATAAAGGACAAAAACTGAACCCATTCCAAACCAGTTTGATTTGATCCAAAATTGGCTTTGCTCTTGGCAAAATATGATGCAGTTTATCAACACCATGCATCCCAATTAAACTGATATTTCAAATACTAATACTCATCAAAATCTTTGAAATATTAATAACTTCTATTCTGTATATACTGTTTATTAAAACCCCAGCATTTCTGATCATAAATGACATTTCATTCCAGAGTAGAACTGAATCCCATTAATTAAAGAGCACCTTCAAAGTTTCTGTCCCGATACTTTGTTGCATGTAGGGGCATATTTGTTTTTCCTTAATAAACCAATCAGGTTTGTACATGATACCAAAATACAACTCTTAGCAAAGGCAAAAGCAGCAAATAAAGTAAAATAAGGATGTGGATATAATTCTATATTGATTGTTAAGGCAGACAAGTTCAGAATATGGCATGCAGGAAGCAAAAACACAAACTATAAATACAAATGTGAAGCTGCCGGGCTAGAAGAGGCTACTTATGGAAAAGACTGAGGGGTTTAGGTTGACGTTGACACATCATTTACATCCTCTGGACAATGTGAGGAAGCAAACAAAGTGTTAGGATATACAGTTAACAGCTTATAATAAAAAATGGGATGTTATGTTATTTCTTTTACAATGCTCCGGGAAGTTCTGTAAAATATTGTGTACTTTTTTGCATATCATGTTATAAAGAAAAAAAAAAACATACCACTGCTCTGAAATCAGTCCAGAGAAAATCAACCAGATGCATTCCAGAAACATTTCCTAAGGGAATGTCCCAAATTGACAGACGGAATGAAATGAAGCTTTTTAGTCTTGAAGAAAATTACAAGGGAATCTGATCTAAATAGTGTAGTTTCTCAACATTTGCAGGGCTTGGTGGAGAGACCTGTTAATAGCCAGTAGTAAGTATGGTTAAAAGATATATTTTATAAGCTTTATGTGATAATTAAAATAGTAAAACATTGGTCTTAATTTGATTAAAATAACATTGATTAACTAATACAAACAACAGTAAACAGTAATCACAAACCTATTGTAATCAGCTGAAATAAACAACATGTATCGGTCCTCTGGTTCCAGCGGATGCCCGGTCTTTGTCTCTCTGCCTCTGTGACTAGCATGCCTTACCATAAGTAAACAGGCAATAAAAGTGTCAGTGAGCCTGTAAAGTTGTTTCCAGCCAGTCATTCCCCACACCGCAGACTCAGAACCGGGAGCGTTTCTTACAGTACAAAAACAATGCTGAGATGCAGATGCTGGGTAGTGGGCACTTGGGCAGGGGCACTCACTCACTGCCTAGATTTGACTCATGATCCTAATCTGTTAAAGCAGCTCATGTGAAAGTCACACTTAACAGCCCTCAGCTTGGTGCAATTCCTTTCTGCTGTACATCCATACACGCCCCCCACCAGCCAAACAAAATCGCAAATAACTGAATTTGTGAATATTAAATTTGCAGATGTTGAGACCCAGCTGTATTGAAAATCCTCAAAGTCTACCAATTAGATTTACAAATTACAAATTAGCCTTTTTTATTTAAATTTAATCTAATTTTCTTCTGTTACTGTAGTGGAGTTGAAATTACGCAGCTAACTTTAAATAATCAAAATAAGACTTGTTAAAATAAGAGAACATAATTCAGGCTACTTAACAATGAGAAAGTTCAAACTGTTTTTTTTTTTTGTTTGTTTCTCCATTGCACCCTTCTATTATTGAAACAGTTACATTTTCTATATGTAGGACAAATGTTTCTGAAAGCATTTAGAGCATTCAATTTTTAGAAAGCATCATTGGGTATTATGTAAGCATATTATATATAGTTTACTGGATTCGTATTAATACAACATACACATCTTCAGACAAAATTTTTTTTTTTGGTAACCACATTCTTGTTTTATTATTATCACAATAAAATACAATACAAGAATAACAACAACAATTATTACTCACCCTATACAAAACTCTTTGCTTTTACACTGATTTTCACTCAGGTGGTTGTTTATTGCTTCATTACGAAATTTGAAGAATGCTTCATAAATACAGTATGTCATTGAGGACTGGTCTGACATCCATACTTATTGAAGCGCTAAAAGATCTCATGCACAGTAAATGTGGTTGTACTGTAATACTAAAAATCATTTTATTAACACTTTCAAACCAGGAACATCAACCTGTTTCACAGATAGTTAACATCTGTAATAGGGAAGAGGTATCAATCAAATCATTATCGAACCATTATCTTTTTCACATTCCTGTCCTGTAAATACATTATAATAATAATTAATAATAATAAAGTATTTTATTATTATTGTTGCTTTTATTATTGTTATTATTATGATTATTATTAAAGCTACAGTACCACTACTACAAATAAGTTTCAGTTTCCTATACATCATAAAAAAAACAGTTTGTTAATAATTGCTTAAAATGCATATAGGGACATAAGTATTTCTTATGCACCAGATTTACTGTCTCCCGGAAGCCGAAGCAGTCGTTAGTAACATGAAATTCTCATTGTTTTAGGGAAATTGAATTTTTCACAAGCCCAAGTGAAGTAATAAGAACAATCAACGCATTTCCTGCAGTAATTAGAGCTGTCAAACATTGTCTCTGCATTGAGTGTCTGTCTAGTTCTAAAGTGTATAAATGGATAAGAGTATAGGGTATCAGGGGTTCACCACGATCTTATAGATCACAGTCCCTTAATGAATTACGATGATTAATAGCTATTATATATTCACCTCAATCCTTGCACATTTAATAACATCTTCTTCAATCTGAAAATACAGGGAATTGCTATGATCTCACCAGAGAGAGTGGGTGGAATGTAAATTAAGGATTAGAATCAGAATAGTTTTGCTTAGCTCGTAGATTGAAGTGGAAAAAAAAAAAAACTAATTTAAAAAGGATTTGACTGGCAGGTTGGTCAATTGGTGCTATCACTCTTGTCCAGTAGTTCATCTGTATAACTACAGTATAATTATCTGTTCCTTTGAACAATTTCATGCCAATCTTTATTACTACATAACACTACAAACTATTTCATTTGTCTTTTAAAAGAAAAAAATAAAACAGACCCAATAAAGATCAGTGTTATAATCGCTTCAATAATGGTTGTTATTTATAGTTTTTAAAATATAAAAAGGATGGGAAATTTTTTATTTTTAAAAGATACCTTTTATCTAATCTTAACAGCTGCTATTTATTATAGTCTCATGCAGTGAAAATGAGACAGACAACACTGGAAAAAAATTATTGGAGTGGGAAGCTTTTTTGAAGTTTGCATTGTCCTGCTAAAAAACATTATTTTGCTTCTGTTCCATCAATCTGGGGAGAATAGAGACAATTCTGGTCAGATGAAGACTGACAGAAAGATCACAGATCAGGCTAACCCATGAAATAATTTGGCTTTTGAAGGCGAAAACTGAGGAATGTTGTATTATTTAAACATTTTTATCTACTGTTTCACATGTGGATAATTTGGTCTCACCATATGGGGTATGAAACGAGCAACACAGACATGTGTTTGAAGCCAATACTTTAGTATTTTATTAAAGAAATGAATGAGATCTTTGTATCAATTAACTACTGTAATAAATACCAGACAGTCAAGATGGGATGAATGGCCTCTTCTCACTTGTAATCTTTCATATTTTCTAACGTTCTTACTGTTTGCAGATTATTTCAGAAACAATACATATGGTACATTTTTTGACATCTACATAGAAAAGTCTAATTGCCACTCAAGACTGTACCCCACTATCTAAGTAGTTCTATTTTTGCCAACTGAAAACAGGAGTGTTTTCAACAGAAAGTGCAGGAGTGCTAGGGCTCAGAGTGATGTACGGTAAGCTCTTTGGCAAGACAAATGAAATTAAAGCACAAACTGTCTTTGTTTTCAAAGCAACCTTTTAACCTCCAGAAAGCAACACATTTCCCACCAAATTTTTGACATGTCAGCTTTCCATTGCATAGATTTGGATATACAAATTTGGAATTTATGATTGACAGCTGTTATGTGCTTTGACTTGATCCAGGCCTATGCTCAGACTTAAGCAAAAAGCCACAAACATAATTACAGAGCATAATGCATAGGCTCTTAGAACATTATTACACATTTGTCTACAAATTAGTACATATAAAAAAGACCACAGAATGTAAATTAATTAAAGTACCTGTTTTTAAACATTTTGAAGTCCCATGTCATTATTCATTTAAATTTCAAAGGTACCTTCTTTAGAGGTATTTTCCTTAGGCTCCATTTTTAGTGTGATACTGAGGAAGATAATACAATGTTACTGTATAGATGAATCTTCTGAATAGTAATGAGTATTACATCTGAATACTAAGACAGGCTGGGAATGTGTATGGGGGGTGGTGCTGTATTTTACTAGACTTCTAATTGCAGTTCTATTTAGTAATTACCCAGAATAAACACATCAAAGCCTTCCATTTCAGGAATACTTAAAGTTGAAAAATATACTGATCTCTGCTGCTTGGAGGTGTTGGAAATGAGCATTGTCAGGGAGCAGTCTTGTATATAGTGCCTAAGGTTTTCTTTATTTTTACAGTTTTGCAGTGCAATATCAAGTGTACAATACAAACAAAACATTTTTCTTATATACAAAGTAGAATTTTCCTCCCCAAAGTCCATGCAAAACTGAGCTTAATGCAATTAGCAAATTAGGTTGCAGTAGGAAGGACCTTTTTAAGCTGAAATCCTTAGATAGGAAACCTTATTACGTTCCAGAACTAGAGGGAACAGGATCTGCCCAGTAACATCGGCATATCTGGGACCAAAGGGATGTTTTTCTGGATGAATTACAGTGTAAATTAGAAGATCTGAAGAAGAAAATCTGCTCTTGTGGAAAGGCCTGTTAGTAACTGATTACTTGGAAGAACTAATGTAATGTATAGTTCTTTAAATACGAACAAAAGACAACCTCCTGTGAGAAAGTCTGGCAGTTTATGATTGCATGCATTAATTGTATTTTGCAAATCAGTTTTGTTGTGTTTTGGGCAGCAAAATTATACAATATGCCAAGAAAATGACCAGGTTACAAATATAACGGCAATAAGAGACAAATGAGAAACTATAAAGCCCTGTTAAAATTCTGTTTTGAAATATCACAAGGACATCTGCAAAATCAAAGTCAGTTCTTGTTTCTGATTAGCAGGAATAATCAAGATCCCTAAAACAATGTGAGATCTAGATAATATCTAGAAGCCAGTTACTTGATGTGAAAGCACAAAGAATTGCCTGTTTTCCGTATTTCTTGACGTATACACGGGGAGGTCAGACACACATAAAATACTAGGATTTAACAGCTATATATACTGTACATATCACTATATAACAGGGTATTTCAGTTCAGTTATCCTACACCAAACAATTTCCTAAAATGGATTCACGTCATAATGGTGATTAATTGTGATAAATGAATGTAGTGTTTACACACAGTTACAATAAAAATCACATTAACCATAAATAAGAATACAGTAAGAATAAGAATACAGCATACAGTACCTGAAACTGTATTTTTTGCCTTGAATATGCAAAAGATATTCTTTCATGTTTCCTTTCCCAAGGATCAGCACACAGTGAGTTTAACTAACTCTGTAACTGAAGCTGTAAGTTATTTTTTTCTTATGTGACAAGTGACAGGCTACTGACTCTCAGACTCTCTGTGCCTGTCTGAAACTCATGTACGCAGGAATCCCATCAACATTTGGAGCAAGGGTTAACTCTTGCACTATCATTTCCTCTCAATACATTCAGGTCTCCCAACATTCTGCTTTACTGCTTCTGTTTACTGCTCCTTCCTGTCATCATACCACACAGCACATCCACAGCTTACTCCCTAAGCACGAAGAGCTCAATAATGATTACTGCCTGCTGCTCCTCTGATTAGAATCTCCATCTGGACTGGGTTGTCTTTGCAGTGCGGACAGACAATTGGCATTGAGTTGGCCTGGTGCAGTCTGGCTACGGATTTCTGATTTTCAGTCTTCACATCAGTTCCCAAAAGAGTATTGTTGTTCGCAGTTTCAGTTCTGGGAACCCTTATTCTCCCAAAACTCCTGAAATAAGTCCAACTAAGACTCACTGATAAAAGTGCAGGTATGCTTTCAACCTATATCTACTACCATAGATTTAAGTGCTACAATCTTGAATCTTATTTCTCACAATATTTAAATACAGTTTATGTATATTTATATACAGTATATTTAACTAGTCTGAATGATAAAGCCATATCTAAAATAGTATAACTTACTCTATTAACTTACTTTAAGTAGTCTGTTGATTTGATTTATGTCATGCTTAATGAAGCTTTTTAGTGACCTAACATTTCCATATAAAATGGTTATGCACCTTGATCAATGTATGATCTATGTAATGATATACAGTATGCTTTGGGATACCTAAAAAGTAGCTTTATAAATAAAATACTAAAAAAGCATAGAAATAGGACACCAGAATGAAGATCAAAACTAAACTGGACATACAGCATACAATTTCAGTTTCAGGATTAACATAAGATTAGATAAAGTTATTATATATAAAACTATCAAATTATTATCACAGATTGATTCTGATATTAAAACTCTAAAGTAAGAAGTGTTATGGCACACATTCCTTTACTGAAAAAAGTACAGCAAGTGCTGATTTAACAGTGTTATATGACTCATTATATCTGATTGATTCCTCTCCCTAACATCCATACGGTTATTTCCTAACTACTTTACTCAGTAGTTCAGGTGGGTAGCTGCGTCAGCATGCGTAGGCTGCAAAGGAACACGTAATAGGTTTATTCCATGCTGAAAAAAAGAAAAGAGAAAACACAATGTTTCGGCCGTGGAGCCTTCTTCACCTGAAGAAGGCTCCACGGCTGAAACGTTGTGTTTTCTCTTTTCTTTTTTTCAGCATGGAATAAACCTATTACTTGTTACTTTACTCAATTATCTATAAATAAACTTTTCAGGGGAGTGCAGAGTCCCAGTAAGCAATGGGCACTAGATACCAGTCCACCGGCGGGCACACACAGTCTTCAGGAAACCACTGCCAATACAGGGTGAACACACACATTCCCCACTGATAGTACCCCAGAACTTGAACCCAGGGTCCCAGCACTGCAAAGCAACAACACTTACCCCTGAGCCACCATGCCACCTCTCCCAAACCCCTATATAATGTATCTTTACACACTGTATATTATGCATTTAGTGCTGCTCTGAAGTGAAAGTGAGCTTATGCTGAGAAAAGCCTTTGCTACTTGTCTCGTTTTTCAGATGAAAGGCTTAACAACACATGACATGAAACCACTGGTGTGGATCCAGCATAATCAAGCAAAAGTACTAGTAGAAATATAAAACAAATGGGTTTTAAATAAAATTTGTTATGGTGATTTGTGATTAATCAACATTTAATATTCCCAGTCTTATAGTTTCATTAACACACCAGCATAAAAATGGAGTATTTAGGTTAAAATAAGACTAGCTGTCTCTGGGAGGTATGTGCTTTTACCATCTTCTGCAGCAGAAAATTGGACAGATTAATGTCGCATCCAATCAAATCTTACAGACTGAAATGAACCTATAGAGATTTCAAAGCAGGAGCTGCAGGGCACAGCTTCACATTTCCCTTTAAGTGCAATTTGATTTTATTCATCATGGTAAAATATTGAGGAAGCAAGTTTCCACATTTTGAAAATCTTCATCAAAGTAGGTAGCTGGCAAACCTGAAACAGATACAATAATGCATTGCAATACTGTATATGTAGTTCAAAAGGCAGTATTTTGCTTAATTTTCAATTGCTTTGTTTAGATTTCTTATTTGAAAAAAACACATTTAAAATATCATATGCTCACTGATATGTTCTGAAAATATGTTCTGAAAAGAACTCAATATTACAGTAGGTGGTGCTAAATACTATTGAGTTTGTTACAAGAATTTTAAAAAGTTTAATTTTTTCTGTCAGAGGTCTGCTTAGATCCTTTATTTTATATAGCTCCTTTAAAAAAAACACACACCTAATAACTATTCCCACAATGTAACTGTAGGGAATAAAGGAAAATGATGTGATGCAGGAAAGTGATGCAGTCTGCTATTACCTGTCAGTATTTATGTATGTTTCCTTGGATCTTCGAAATAAAAGTTCACGGTTTTTGACTGGGACTGTATTTCTTATTGGCCAAAAAGATACAGCATATCTAGAAAAAGTATTGTACATAATGTGCCTTCCCAAGTATTGGTACTACAAAGTCGAAACACATTTTTGCTTAACAGTCAAGCAATTTGTGATGATGAGATTCACAGGACTAGTAAATTCAATATGATATGCATTTTATAATTGGATAGATCCATTCATGTATTTGATCATATTAGAACAAAGCATCATTTGTGTTGAACTAAATGATTTCTAGTGACTTTTCTATTTTTGTTTTCTATATTTTCTATGTCAAAATAAAGAACTTCAACAATATTTGTTTCCTTGACCCTAGAGTGTAGAACTAAATTCACATTATTAGAAATGAAATACTTAAGAGTTGATTTTGTTATTCTTATTTTAATGAGAAATAATTAATATTAGACTGAAAAAACATAGTGAAAAACCTTGTTTTGACTTCAATATCTCAATACTCTTGGAGAGCAGTGTAGCCAAATGCCACCATGTTCTTTTTAAAATAGATTCGGCTCTAATATTCGTTTCATAAAACAAACAGTAAGGGAATGTCAAGCAAAGAAGAGCTGGCTCTGTGCCTGTGGCTGGAAGGTTGCTGGTTCGTATCCTTTGGCCAGCAGAGGAATCCTACTCCATTGGGCCCCTGAGCAAGGCCCTTAACCCCAACTGCTCCAGGGGTGCCGTATAAATAGCTGACCTTGCTCTCTGACCCCAAGCTTCTCTCCCTGTCTGTGTGTCTCATGGAGAGCCAGTTTGGGTATGAGAAAAGGCAAATTCCTAATACAATAAATTGCATATGGCCAATAAAGTGATCTTATGGTGAAAACTGTCTTATGGTAATGTTTTGATACTTTTTTAAAACAGTATACAGTATATTGACTCACATCATTTCTGCATGGTAGTAGTTTACGCTCTGCCTGGAGTGAGAATGACAAGGAAAGCCTGTATTAAGTCCTGGGAAAAGATTTTAAGCAATTAATTTCTTCCAGGGACTACAGAGTTCACGTTTGATAGAATTGTTTAAGTTGTGTGCCTGCAGAATGGGCAGACAGGTTGGTAGATACAGTAGTAGTGCTGAGAGCATGAAGGTAGCCCTGGAAATGATCAAAAACAATAAAAATCCAGGAATGTTCTGATGGAAAGCCTTGTTTCTTACTTTTGCTGTTTTAATTCTGAATCAAGAAGAAGAGCAAAATGAAGGATTAAGGACTAAGGATTGTCATCAGTCAGGGCCCTATTTCATAAATATTACACTGGGCTGCATTATTGCTGGTTTTCACCTAAAACTTGCAACAGACAGAGAACAGCTTCAGATAACAATCCTCTAACTCTGCTTTATGGACATACCAAGACACTCATACTAATGGCTGTACATCAACATGGCACAGAAATGGAAAGACGATTCATGGATTTAGAAATCTTCTCGATAAGTATGATATAGAGCTTAAGAATTAACCATAAACATCACACTAGCAAACTCCTTTCTGGAATTTAACCCCAAAAAAGGAAAATATCATTGCCTATGTCATTGTCTCATTGGCACCAAGTTTTTCAGTGTGGGGGAACCTCATGGAATACATGAAATACATGAGAAGTTCAAGATGTCTGCCTAAAGTTCATAGGGCATTGTGTTCTCACAAGGAGGAATGCAACCAAACAGAAAGGGTACGACCTGAATTTTTAGGTTATATGGGCTATGACAATCACTTGGAGATATAATAGGATATTAAATATTAATTCAGCCCCATGCTGAAAATGGACCCCCCCCCCCCTTCCCAGTATCGTGAAGGATTTAATTCTAGTAACGAGAGTGATTTGGCACCCTGGCAGTCCGCGCAAGATTCTTGCAGGCAGTTTACGAGACCACAGCTCATGTTATAGGCTTCAGACATGGGTGTTGAAAGGTTTTGCTATGTATGAGAATTATAGTTAACCCTGACTGCAAGAGTTTCTATTTACCGTGCACTTTACATTTGAATCATTCACCTTTCCCTGAATGATACAGATAAGACAACACATCTGTTCACGAAACACTTTTCCCTTTTTGTATTTCTTTGTGACTTACTTAAGCTGACTAACTTATCTGATGCAATTTCACTGCTGTATAAATTTCTCTTTAAAATATGTCAGTAGAGATAGATGTTGATATTGTAGATTGCATATTATAATCTGTCACATTGCTTTCAAATGGATTCCCTGGCATTAATGATTTTTATCAGTACTGATGAAAAAGTGCTCACCAGCAATGCCATTTATTTTGAGGCTCACACACTGTTCAGGTTAACAGAACCTTTAGGAAATGTGCCATCAAAGGCTACAATTAATCAATAAATGCAAGTCCCCTTCTTATTTGCTTAAGCAAAAAGAAAAAAAAAAGTAAATGATTTACTACTAATTAAAACTGCATCAGTTTAATTGACCTTATTTTATAGCACAAATGACATGTAGTGATGATTTCATAATGCTGTGAAATGAATTTTTCGGTAATCATCAGTGCATATGTTATTTTGTTAAGCACTGATATACTGTACATCCAAAATAAGCAGAGCAAATTTAATCCTAAATGCCACACAAAGCCTGTGAATTCCCCCAAAAAAGATCAGTTAGTACAACTTCCAAATTTCAGCAAGAAGTAATTTTGTGTTATTTCAGACTCATTTTTGCTCCTTAAACGAATGAGAAAGATGAGCACGGCATTTATGCCTTTAATCCATCAATCTCAAAGTGCTGCCCTTGGGCCTTTTCATGTCTACTGCATAAAATAGTGCTGTGTAGCTGATGGCTATAGTTTGAGATATGGACTGACAAATCCTGGTGTAGCAGTCTTGAATGAGTTATTCCAATCTGTGGTACTATGACTCGAAAATTTACCTTCATACAGACAGAATTCCATTTTGGTATGTCATGATACACTATGTTGAGCACTGTTTTGCAGTGTAGGGAACTCCATAGCTATAAAACAGTGTGATGACATCAAACCATCAAAATCTATTCTTGTCAGACTAGCAATTTGCACATGCTTGGTGGGTCAAAATTTCACTTTTTAGACTGGGTTCACCTACAAAAGGTACCTTCTTCCACTTGCTCAGGGTGTGGGGTGCAAAAGGGTATTGAGATATTTTCATTTTAAACATTGTAAACATGATACTGTATATCAAGAAAAGTAAAGTCAAGATACTGAAGAGCTTTAATGTACTCCAATGTACAGTACTGATGAGTTGCAATGAATACTGGCAAAATCGTTCTGCAGTTGCTAAATGTCTTAAGTTTTTGCTTTGTGTAAAATATACTGGGATCAAATGTGTAGAATTCAGTTAGATATAACTCCTTCATATTCAAAAAGACACTCTCCTCCTGCTGCAAGTTTGGATCTTTATTTATCGGACTAGTGTCTATGCAGAATATGTGACATTTCTGAGTAGCTGCATATGAAGTATCCATTATGCATTAAGGTTTAAACATACTGTATCCATGGCAAGTACTGCATGTTCTTGTTCCCAACATTGTATTTATGGTAACACGTGAGGCTTATTTGTTTAAACAACACCTAGGAATGGCCTAAGCCTTAAGATAAGATCACTTTATTAGCCCTATACAATTTCAAGCCCATGGAGAGCAAGCCCAACTTACTCTTCATGTGACACAGAGACAGGGAGAGAGCTTGGGGTAGAATGCAAGGTCAGCCATTATACAGCACCCCTGGAGCAGCTGGGGTTAAGGGCCTTGCTCAGGAGCCCAACAGAGTAGGATTCCTTTGCAGGCAGGGGGATTTGAACTGGCAACTTTCCAGCCAAAGGTGCAGATCCTTAGCCACAGAGCCACCACTCCGCCCCTTAGCCTTAGAGCAGGGGAATGAGAGCTCTTGCCTTGGCTTTCCTGAGAGCCCTTTGTAATAAACGTATTTCAATACTGAACTGCATTGTGACTTCTTGCATCCCTACAACTAAAATTCAAATTTTATTTTCTCTCTGTTATGCATATACAGCATATATACAAATAAATCTCATTTGTATATATGCTGTAAAGGGGAAAAGCTAAGTCATGAAATAACATCCCCTCCGTCACACAGATTGAAAGATAAAATTCTCAATATAAAGTGTCAGAAGAAGAAAGATTACTTTTTGTAATCACACCAAACTGTGACCACCGGTTTCACTCCGCTGTCAGTCTAAGATGAGTCTCAGACATGAACTGCTAGACAGCAGTAGTGTTCTGCGCTGTAATCTACCCATGCTAGAATAGTTTTACTGTTAGCTTCAAGTTACCACTTGTATAATGCAGAGTTTTAAATGACACTATAGTACATTCATAGATTTCTCATTTATTTATCTTTCTGTCTTCTCAGTTTCTTGCTTGACCTTGATTTATGCCTGCAAGTCACTTCCATAAAAGACATTAAATAATAAGAATAAACATATAATTTTTCTAAAAAAAAATACAGTTACTATAGCTTACTCTATAAAATAATTTCTAATTAAATACATTATATATGTACTGGAGCATATTTCGTCTTCTAACTATAGAAATATTGCAACAACAAAATAATATACAACAGAATACATTGTGTGACATTAAGCTGAAAGAGTTTCATGCACAATTATATTAGTAATATACTGCTGATGTACAGTATATTCCATACTGTATCATATTAAATGAACAGTTGATTCACTCTAGGATTTTGTAGTTGCATTTGCATGTTAAATATGCCATTGTCCTAATATTGAAAGTCTAGCATCTGTTACAATTTTTTTGAATGATCTGAAACAAACTCAACAAAATGTTGTCATTCTTTTAATTGATGACAAGATGTTTTGTGTTTGCTATTTTGTGTCTGTCATATTTTGTGAATATTGGCAAGTCAACATTAAACTGGGGGATTAAACTGACCTTTTCCCCCCAGAGCATATGGTGGCTTTTTAGAAAACAAAATGTTCTGAAAAAAATACAGGATCTAAAACCAGAGCAAGTGATAATTCTTTTCACGCCTGACCTTGTTGCTTGATGTTAAAGTTACAAGGCCTCTCTGGATAACACAGCCTTGGTACCCTTGAGATCTCTGCCCTTCTAAATCTTCTGCTGTGTTTGTTTTTTAAAAAAGCATGATATCAATTTATTTTCTTTTTAAACAAAACTTTCTCACTTTCTGTGCTCAGTGCCAATTAAGGTATAATATACGTTGCTTATACGTTTTTTCCTACATATATTTGTTTTTAAAAATGCATACAGTTGCAGAGGATTTGTAGGTATTCATTTCAATTCATCTGTGAATATAAGCATTCAATTAGCAGTGTTTTATCAAAGACACTTCATGTAAATAAAGTTGGAGATTTCCCAAGTGATTTTCAAAAGTGCAAAAATTAACAAAACATGTTGAGTAAGTTATACACACTATACATTTAGAAACTGTGACTACTGTACTGGGAAACTTCTACCCTTTTGACACTGGAAAACATCAGGATTAAGAAGGCAAGGTCAGTCACTGGGTTTTATTACATGAAAGTAACTAAGAGAATTACTTACATATGTACAGTATATCAGCAATAAGCTTCACAATACATCTATACTCTAGGTCTCTTCCTAAAGAGAAGAGACTGAAGATACTCAGATACTTACTGTCATACTCAGAGGAAATGACAAGGTTTTATGGCTAGAAGCTAGTCCCTGGATTGGTTGGCTCGCTGACTGGCTGAGGAAACAGGAACACTCTCACATTCTTAGGCTGGTCTGTTAACCAATCACAGGGTTAACGGGATCACAGGGCAAGGTCCTCCAGGCCCCAGTTTAGAAGGTCTGGCGATGTCAGGGATGAGGCCTATGCACTTAGGCATCCAGCAGCCTGGTGACAGGCGGGCCTCGCTACATCCGAACCCTAATGTTGAGCCCTGAGCACTGGAGGCGCTGGGAATAAATAAAGGGAGCCATAACAAGGCACACCTGGAGAACATGGCAGCAATCACGCAGAACTAATGATGGGAGTAGTGGAGCGCCCTCTAGGGGAGTGGTGTCGACCGTGACAGCAGGAGAATATACTGTTCTCACTGGACCAAAGGTCCAAGACACTGCCCCAATATGGTGACCAGGGACATCTTGTGGAAGTACCAACATTTAGACAAGACATTGATCTGAGGTCCTGACTACTTGGTCATCAAACATCTCATGGTAATTTGTGGAATGTTAAAGGCATTAACCCAAGAGTTCTGGCTTAATTAATCTCCAAGCTTGAACAATCTAAACATTTTAAGGTTCCCCATTAATTAGTGAAGCAATGTCTCGCTTCTGCTGTGCAGGGGGCTACTGGTTCCTAATAGCAGCCATGTATCACCCAGGAGGGTGCTGAACTTTAGTAGTTGATTATTATTGCAAAACATAGCCTAAGTCTTGATATTGCCATTCTTTATCATTAGTCTCGTGCATTCTTCATTTGAGCTGCTTTCTAAGTGTCTGCGAGCTTGCAATGCTTTCATTGGGTGCTGCAGTAGAAGGTGCACCTCTCCAAAGAGGACATTATTTTTCTCTGTGAGGCAGGTCTGAGAGTTGTTGTGTAGTTGATTGCGATTCCATTTTTCTGCCCTTCCAGGTTAAAAGCTGCCCCAGCAGGTTTTTAAAGTTATAATCCATTGGGAAGAGCGAAATGTGTACAGTACGCCTCTTTTGAAGGCAGTGACATTGAAATGAATATTCTAATGGAGGCTAAAATACATAATATACAGTATCATGCTTTTTTCATAAATAATATATACTGTTTGAAGGACCATAATGGGAAAGGAAAAGTAAAGTACTAAAGCAGTATTTAATTCAGGCGTTCACTAAAGAAGAGGTCAACAACATGGCTCACCATGATAGAAGGACAAAGTTCTTTATTCTATTGTACAAAAACAGTAGGGGAAGACGTATTCCTTATACTAGAAAAAGAAACAAGAGATGTTACTGTTCAGAAGACACTGATGAAAGTCTTCCAATAGTCACGTAAGGAAAGTAGTACCCAGGGACAAGACAATTGGTAATGCAGCACCCATCCAGGGAAAACTAAGTCAAATAATTATAGACCAATAAGTCTGACTTCTGTTACATTTAAGGTAGAGGAAATTATTATAAGAACTGTAGGTTTTAAAATACATTTTTTCTTTATTTTGTTTGATTTTGCATTTTTTCCCCACATTTTCTAGAAGATGTACATAATGTGTGAATATTAACACCTAAATCTTTTTTCATATATACTGTACCTGTCATGTAGAGAACTCACTCTACATGATAGGAGGAATTTGACATCAGATTCGGAGAGGTTGGGCTTTCTGCCATGACCTCTGCTATTATCTGTTTCAGGAAAACCTTCTAAGATTCTTAAAAGCCTCCATTAGCAAAATCTTCATTTCCATGTTCTTGTTAAGTGAAATTTCTTTCCCAGGAGCCATCATTTTCACCACATATTTAAAATTAGCTGGTATCACTGCTTGTTTCCATATAGACTTTGAAGGGTGGTGCATTTTCTGATGGACTGCCAGATGCCCAATGACACAGTAGCATGCTAATATAATGCTGTATTATTTCATTTTTTATTTATTAGGTCAATTTGATTTATATATACTCTTTTCCCATTGTTTCTATAATTGTTTCTAATATGTTAAGCGGGAGATAGAATATAGTGTTCACTAAATCATCAAAGTGCTCATTTAAATAGTACTAAACTAGGAACAAAAGGAAAGCTTTGTAAGGTTAACGAGAAACTATTATAAGGTTTCCCATTAAAGTACTGGCTTTACTTATTTTCCCTGCTCAGGAGACTTGATTGAGCGATTTGTGATTTTGGGATTGTGACTGTCATCATTGTCATCATTGATTGGGCAATCAGTCACTCAGCTGCCTGGGAGGGTCTATCAGCTTGTTTAAAAAACAGAATGGCTGTTTTCAAGTTAGTCGTGTTTTGGGCTCCACATAGTTAAGGCCTGTGAATGTCCAGCCCATTCCTAATTTGCTTGTGTGTGTTCTCACTCTTTCATTCATGTTCATGTCTGCTTTTAACCCAGCGCAATTCAGTCTAGTATGTTTTTTATATTTAAATTAAATTAGTTATTTTGATTCCCAAAGCATGTGTACAGTGACAGGCCCAGACTGATATATACAGTAGTGTACCATTAACACCTAAATTGATATTTGAATGAGAAGTTGTGGTGACATTTATATACTAAGCCAAACAGCTGTGTTTCATTATTAGCTGTATTTTTTCAAGTAAACTTCATGATTAAACAGAGGAATGCCGTGGGGTGAAGCTTCTCCTGGAGCAACCACAGCTGTAGGAAGCACAATATGTGATCTGTCAGTGTCACGATTATAGTCCCCCCTCCTTAAGGGTGCTCCAGCCCTTTCACTAAGACTTTATTCTCTGCACCTGTTCCCTATTCCCAGCCCACCTTAAAAGCCAGGCGCTGACGCTCATCCGGGCTCTGCATCTGATTTCCATATCGTGCGAGTCCGGGACCAGGAGGCGCCTGGTCCCGTTAAGGTTTTAACCTCTGTTCCCGTTCCTGTTCCCCGTCCGCCGGTTCCGACCCGGCCTTCGTGGTTTTAATTCTTTCTTCTGATGGATCTTCTGGTTTTGGACTTACCCTTGTGTTTTGGATATTCCCTAAGGACTACTCTCTCGGATTGTTCGCCTCGGCCACACCTCCCCCGTGCACCAGCGCACCTTGGACACGCCCCCCTGTCTTCAGCCCCGTTTTCCTGCATGACGTTTCCCTAGTGTTTCCCCACTCCGTCGGACTGTGTCGTCCGCATAGGGTCTGGAAAGAACTGTTCGTTACAGTCAGGCTACAGCTGTGGGCAGTCTTATAAGTGTAGAGAGAGAGGAAGTGAGTCAAAGGAACAGGGCTATCAGTTTCGCAGAACTGCTGAGCTGGCTGTCATACCTGTATAAATAAGAATCTGCCAATACAACTCTATTCTAGATTATGGAGAATCAACTATATGGAAATAATAATATATCTTAGGAAATAGTTAACATGGATTTAGAAACAGTAGGTCTTTCCCTGCAAACCTTCAAAAGTTCTTTGAACAAACAACAACAGCTATTCTATATACTAGTCAACTACTAGTAGCTATAAACTAGTAAAGCTTGCAGAAGACACCAAAATAGGAGAAGCATCGAGTAGATACAGCAAATTAAATTCCCAAAAATTTAGATGAACTTAAAGACTGAGAAAAACGTGATAGATGGTATTTGACGTAGACAAATGTAGGGTTTTGCATTTATTGTAGACAAAATGTAAAATGGTATGCAAGTAGCAAAAATACAAACTAAAGTTAGGAAATAGTAAATGCTGAGCTACTGTATAAGAAGCTACTGTAGGTACTAAAGGTATTTGCTTTACACATTAGATTGTTTATGAAAGGTACTGATGCACATGTAGCTGCTCAGAAACCATTGCTTCTTATTTTCAGTATTGTTTTCTTTACTCAGCAACATTCAAAGAACTCTAATAAATTAATTAGGCCCTTGATGACTGTCCTTAAGGATTCTATTACCATACAGATCATTCTCTACTTTAGTTGTAATTATCCTCTTCATAAGCTTAAATGTAGTAGAAGATTTACTGGTCTCTGCTTATTTGGTTGGAACCTGGATTCAAGCCAATGTCAAAAGCTAAACCTTAAGCACCCAATCTGTGCAGCTCAAGCAAGCATCAAACCTGCTCTACATTGAACACAGTCTTATTTCTGCAGGGAGTCTGAGTCTGGGAAACTTGGGGAGTGTTGTCACCATAATAACCTAATTTTGCACTATAAGCAAATACTGAAGATTATTGAATCCCTACAATGCTGTTCCTTGAATCATTTCACAAATCCTTATACATCAGATAATAGACTTTTTAACAGAAGCTGGTGTGGGTGTGGATTTGTTTGGGATCAGGATTTAGACCATGAAAAATACAAGTGCATTTCCTTGTCATACACAGAAGTCTATGGAGAACGTTTACTGTGAAGAGGAATGTAGGGCAATGTAGTCCCACTCAGTTTCTCATTTCAATTCATTTACTGGAATCAAGCTGGGATCTTTATTTTCAAACAAAAGAGGAAAAAAACTACTGTATATGAAAGTCACTTTATTCATTGTGGCCAAATACTAAAAACCACCTCTATTTAGCCAGGAATTTTAATGATTTTGTGCAAAAGTGAAGAACACCATGATTTCAAAGCCTCTGATCAATTGTAACAAGTCTGATCACAATCAAATGCGTTATTGTTAGAGATACTTAAGATATAACATTGTCTTTTAATTCATTTTGAAGTTTAAGTTTCTTTGTCTGGTCTGGTAGGCTAAGCAAATGTAATACCCACTATGTTCTATTGGTCCGTTTTCTTTTTTTCAAGTCCATTATTCAGAAAACATAAATAGCTAGGAGGTGATAGCAATCAGCTCTGTCCTATTTTAATCTGTCAATAAAGAGAAAGAAACAAAAAAGCACACTTTCACTGAGCTCCTCTTCAATCACGCTGCATGTACTTGAAAGACATGTTTAAACATGATCAGAATAGTAATATGTGAAGAAAACAGAGAATACTGTTTTGGACTCAAATGCTGAGTTATGCCAGTCAATAACAGTCTAAAACTCTTTAAATCTGGGATGTTGGGGTGATGTGCATGTTGATGGGGAAGGATATCAATACAGAACTATTGTTCCATTTTGCGGGGTATCATACCTGCTCTGTGTCCGAGTGCGCTAAGTTAAAGCTGTTCTGGTCTCAAGCAGAGTCCCCACTATGACTAAGCTGTGGCAGGGGTCAGAATGGAGGAAGAATTTGGCATATTGTGGGTTCAGATCTTTAATACAGCACCTATGCCCCAATAGTAAGGCTTTTGAGTGGCTGTGCCTATGACTAGTTTAGAGATCAGAAGTATTCGTAAATCGAAAAGAAAAACAAATCAAATCACAAAAGCTAAACAGACTCTAACCAAATACTGTCTGCATTCTTTTGCAGAATTATTATTATTTTCAAAATGCATTATGTAAGGAATAATGGGAGCCTTCAACAGAAAACTTAAACTACCACATTCTGATCTACACTCAATCTACAGTAATTACTTAAACATTCAAATATTAAAATAAGATTCCAAATCTATTCTTTTTAACACTGTTTTAGTTGTACTTTAAAAGGCATGTGCTGGTTCATTATGACATACAGTAACACGCTCACAATATGACATTATGGATAACAAAGGTATAAACGTTTTGCCAATACTTCTTGCCCATTTTAAGTAGCAATTCCTAGTGTACATTATAAATAGCAATATTAAGACATAAATGATTAAAGTACAGCTCTTTTAATTGTTTTCTGCAATTACATGTCAATACTTGTATAGGGAAATAGTCAGTGTTCAATGCCCCTTGGTAAAATACAGAAATGGAGAATGTCTCATTTAATGGTATCATGCCCTCTCTCAATGTACTACATTTAAACTATTTTGAAACTCAAACTCAATAAGTGAAAGTTGGTTTTACACAACAACTTGCTACTGAAAACGAGGTGAAAAATGGTTAATGTTTTTATTTTACGCTACCTTTGCACTGAAACGTGTTTTGTTTTGTTAATACACTACAAGGGCTTTGAAAAATGCCCCAATCAATGTAAATCGATGAAAAGGGATTTTTTCTTCTTGTCAACGTGTGGCATTTTATCATTCTTCATCAGACAAGATTGTAACATTAGCAAAAGAGTCAGAGAGAAAGAAGCTGGATTCCTCTGAGACTGAATTCTCAGCTGACACCAGCCCTTAAGGAGTGAGACTGCCTTACACAAATCCAATGAGATACTGAGATAAGATTCCTTTACATTTCACTGAAGCCCCTTCTATTGAAAGTGATATCCAAGATTATGTTTCATTCTGCCAGAGCAGAATCTCTTAACTAGGAGAACATGAGTAGAAGCAGCCTTCTGAGATTTGACATGACAGCCATTCTCATCTTATTGAGGTGCAGCCCAGTCTACAGATGTCCATTTATAGCACATTTGACAATCTTTAACACACTGTGAAGGGTTTTTAAACGTAGTGTTCTTAGGGGATTTTCCTTTCCTTTTCTCTTCTTTCTGTGAGACTGGAAAGATGCTATAGACTTCGTTTGCCCTTCTTATTCTAAGCATCATTGTACAAAAAACTCTTTCCCATTTCGGTAGAATTATTTAGAAGAAGTCATCAGAGCAGCATCCTGAATGACTATTTTACTATAATAAAGAATGCAATTCACGGTCCTCCACTCTAAAAGTACAGACGGTGCATTTTTCTGCCAGCACAATTGCAGGACTCATTACCGAGCAACTGTAAATGATAGCAGTTTTATAGGGGCAATTGAACTGATCCCTGCTTGAGCTGTCTCTAGCCTATTAAAAACTAGTAACATAAAATAAGTATCACATTATACATTTCAAACCAGGTACCAGTATCTAGAAGGGAGAACAGGACATTTTTTGAATATTAAAGAATCTAAATGTAGCTGAGCAGCACAGTGGCGCAGAGGTTAGCATTACTGCCTCAGAGCACTGTGGCCCTGGGGTGCTGTCCATGCGGGTATCTTTCAGGTGCTTCAGACTCCTCCCACAGTCCATAGACATACTGGTGGGTTAATTGGCTTCTAGGGAAACTGGCCCTTATGTCTGTGTGTGCCCCTCTCGACCTGTACTGGATAAAGTGGATATTACTTACAGATAACAGGCACATTTTGAAAAACAGAAGGCATGTACAGTAACTACCTAACCTTTTTAATGTTTTTATGACATGGCAATAACTAAAATAAGTGTTTTACCACCACATTACACATTTGTGTGAATTCTAACTTAGCTACAACAAACACATTTAAAACGAGAAAAATTACCAGACTGCACAAAGACCAGAGTCAGTAGAGATGCCAGTTTGCGAGAACACTTGGGGTGAACCTGACTTTCATGAAACTAGAGAAACGTTTTAAAAATGGAGCAAGCAACTTAGTCTGTCTAGGATTTCCCCACTTTTGATGGCGACTTTTAAACAGCTACAGTGAAATCCATGAATGTTGTAGATCTTAGAGTTATTGGTACCGGTCATTTTTGTACTTTAAGTATATTGAATTAAATTGATAAGAATCTGGGGCTGTTCACTGATCAAAAGATGACTGAGATGATTGATTAAACCCAAGTAGTTTGTTATTCTAAAATCTTTGTGATTGGTGCTTGCTGCAGTTTATTTGGTTTTGCCTTGTATGCTTAAAAGACATATCTCTTTGTTAAATATATATTTTCTCCTTTACAATGATGAATAAACTAACAATAAGCCAAGTCAAAAAAGTTTTCTTCTTTCAAGTGACATTTGTGCTACACCAACAGCTTTCAGTTTAGCTTTAATAATGAGCTTTACATTACTGTAGCATCTTATGACTGGACAACACTTTGTGAAGGAAACTTTAGTTACATTGTAGATAAGAAAAATTTTCAATTATTCAGATAGATAGATTCAAATATAACAGGCGTTTAGAATGTAAGCTTGAATTGTAAGACAAAAAATAATACTACTCTAACCTTTAAGCACCTTCTTATAAAGGCATTCACCTGGCAAATGAAATTTAATGCACATTTTGCTGTAGGCACTATAAAGTATAAGGTGTAGGTAGTATGGAAGTACATTGTAAATACACATGGATGTCACTGAGATTACAGAAGTGTCCTATAAAAAATATTTAGGTGTTTATGGCATCTCCTCAATGTCCCCAGTGGTAAAACAATAAAAAGTTCACATATCTAAGATATGTTTTACGGTATTTTAAGAAATTCTAAAGCTATATTCTGTATAGAATTCTAGTCAAGAGAAGTTATCCTAAGATTATAAAATGCATTCGTACAGATTTGATAGAATACTGTGCGCAATATCAAGAAATCTGTGATGCTCTGAATTCATTTCAAATATGGAAAACAAAGGTTAATGTTTTGGTCTTAAGGGGATGCTTTCCATAGATTAAAATAACCCAACCTCTTTAGATATTACCACATGACAGTAAGTCATTTATGCTTCATTTTGTCCCACATTAAATGGCTTTGGCTTTCTTAACTTTAGATTGTACACCAGTATCTGATGTAGGCCTTCCACTGGGAAAAAATGTTTATGATTCTAGAATAATCAGATAAGTTATATCTTGGCAAAATAGTGCAATATTTTACGGCTGTGACACCTCTCATACTGAATTTTCTTGCTCCATTTAAAGATCCTGACTTCACTCTGGAATCTACAGATCTATCCCACAGTTTTTTTAAAAAACAAACGCTTTGCATTTCCTCAGATTTCTTTCATTAATTAGCTGACTGATGAGGCATAGCCTCTGTTACAGCTCAGTGAGCAGCCTTGTATTAAACTCTGCAGTTCTGTCACCTAATGTGTTTGCTGCTTACTGCTTCAATATATTGCTGTAAGCACTTTTCTTTCTTGTCTGTTGCTAACAGCAGTATATTATAAATCTGTATATTGTATATTAATATACAGTATGAACATTTATGTATGAAATCTATAAGTATTTTAAAAGTGATACTGCCATTTACAAAATGTGACTATAATCCAAAATGTTGGGGAAACCTAAATATTCCTATTAATAAGAAACAGATTTCCTAATTAACCATAATTTATTTTAAAAAGAATTCTGTTCTGCTGGCATTTTATACCTAGATATCTCAAAGAAATCTACCATTTGGTGGGAATCTACAGCTACACATGTCATAGAGATTTAGCACTGTCTCATTCACTATAAACTTCAGGTTTATACATTAACAATCTCAAAGAGCATATTTATGCTTATTGCTTTTTTTTCATTCCTGCTTTCATTTATATTACATTTCCACTGCTAAATTCAAGAGATAAGTGAAGCCAGTGCATCGGTTTTAAAACCTCTTTATTTCTGAGTAATTTACATCTACTGTACCCTTGCTGTGCTTTAAGGGGCTTTAATCAGGCAAAACAACAAACCCTTCATCTACAGGCTGCTTTCTTGAGGGTACTGTATGATGTTTAACAGTGAAGTGGTATCGTGCCTTTTCAAATATTTCTTCATATTTTGAATAATCTTTTGTTTCTACATTGGGGAAAAATCTAAACAATCATACTACTATTAACACATTGAACTGAAGGCACTACAAAAAAGTATAAGCTTAAGTTAGATGCCATACCAAAAAATAACTAAAACATAATGATTATAAATCAGAAAAGGTTTCATGATTGAATACAGACTATAATCAATAAATAGAAAGAGGCAGACACACAACTAGGCTAACTACATACCTACAAAAGACAAATTAAGACAGAGTTCTAATTTTGAAGTCAAATACTAATCTTGGTATACAGTAGTCTAAAATCATCTGGTGGTTTCGATTCAGCATCTACAGTCACCATGTAAAACGAAAAGTAAAAACAAATCTTTGTGATGCTTAAGTGAGAGTAAAAATCAAACCTTTGTTGAAACAAGAAAAACACCCAAATTCACTGGATGAGAACTAAACCATAAAGGCCACTCAGGAAAGAACAGGAGGGAAATTAGAAAAACATCTTTCTTTCACATGGAAAAATTTTCTTTTTCATTGGTTTAAACATTTTCTGTAATTTTTATTGTATATTTTTAGTTATGATTTTTGATCTTGTTTTGTTTTGGCCCTTTCAACACATCATCTTTTCACATCCTGGAAACCAAATATTCACACAGTGTAGAGAAGTAAATGACCAGTATTTTGCTCTCCCAAAACTCAAAATATTTCAGTATTTTGTGGTGGCTAGAATACCAGGGTGACATAATTCCACACACCTTTTGCAACAATGTGTTGGGTTTCATGTGAAGTTGTCTAAAAATGTAAAAGAAAAAAATCATATAAGAGCTTTTTCTTTGTTAGATTTGTGTAAAACGTCTTTTATGAAAGTCTTGTCTTAGGACCATCATCTTTGAGTAATCTTGAACCACAACTGTTGGTTTTTGACTGCAGAATCACAAGTGTTTTAATATCTGTACACTTCATAGTTTTCTGAGTATTCCATCACACTAGGGTCGGAAATTTAAACAAAATGCAGGTGATTCTCCAGACAAAGTTAAAAAAAACGTAGGATGCTAAAACCATTTGATTTTTTTATTTTTAAATTTAGACATTTCCATCATGGGATTTCAACAAATGGCAGTTCTGCAAGGAAATGGATTAAAGTAAATAAGAACTTTTCTGTCAAATGATAAAGTCTTAAAAAGTGGTAAAGTCTTAAAGTTAATTAAATTTGTTAAAAAAACAAATATTTAACAATAAAGATAAAACTAATGCAATAGCACCTTTCACCTTAGTTATTCTCAATTACTCAATTACTTAGGGACTAACTTTCAATTGCCTCAGTTTTTGAATTCTGTGTAACTATAGCTAATCTAAGGCTTAGATATTTCATCTATCTTGGCATTAACCAACTAAGAATAAGGCTGAGGAAATCAGTGTTTTAGGTTTTAAATTGTCAAAACCATGAATCCCACAAAATAACTTGTTTTTAATTTACAGTTCACTTTAAAATAACCAAAGAAAGTTTGCTCCAGCTCCTCAAGTACATTGTCAAACTGGATGCTAGCCGCAGAGAAATTTTTTTGAAGGATAAAGTCTCAGATGACTGGAAAAGTAGTGTTTTAATCGCTGTTCTCTGAGTATCAAAGCAATAGTGCTTATCACCAAAAGCATCTGAAATATGTATGCTCTCCACTACAAGACCAAATTTATTATCCTCAGTCAGAGATCTATGTAGTTTCTGAGTAGCTGTTCTGACCTTGAAGGACTTTGCTGCTGTATTATACTGCATGAAAGCTGACATTGTCAGTGATGTGTAAGATGTTTTCCACAAAGACAAAACAACAGGTCACAGTGTCTACATTTATGTGTGAAATATGAGAAAATAATCACAAAATCCACTACATTTGAAAAATAATACATAGTACTGTACTACTGTATACATTTTGTGGTTGTAGATATTGACAAATAATCTCTTTGCAACTCTAAAAATATGCAGAACTTGGTGCTGAAAATAACCATTTAATGTGAGTGTCGCTTAAAATTTTTAAAATGAATTTTATGTTTAAAAACCTTTATGTTTTTTTCCCCAAGAATATGAAATGACAAAAATGTCAGATACTGTACACTGGTCATGTTGTGAATGAAGTCAAATCTTACTAAATAATAACCAAGCAATAAGATGATAATCTGATGAATTATGAATTATTTTCTTCTTCAACAAAGTAGCAATGATGCTAAAAGTGATTACTAAAACAGCAGAGACCTGTCTACACACAACATAATTTTAGGATGTTTTACTCCTCATATTTACTCCTATATTTGAAAAACAGTTGAACAGTTGAATGTGGGAACACAATGTACTGTACCTTCCAGACTTAATTTTGTTTACCGACAGTAACCCAGATGAAAACAATATTAACAAACCAATAGACATTGCACCACAGTGATATCAGAGATAAAGACACTGCACAAGGCAAGTAGAAATAACCTGGCAGCACGTGTGACACAAGCAGCTACAGTAGTTAATGGGTAGGTTAATTCCTTGTGCAAATATCTTTCCATTTTGTGCCGCACGTTCCCAATCCCATTTAAGGTCTGGAGAATGAGCTGTCTTGTCAACCATAGGCTCTTTACCAACAAAGGTTTCCCAAAGTGTACAGCAGATGAAGGCCTAATATACTACTACTTACATCCCCCTTAACTGGAAGTATACCACTGGGAGATTAGCATGCATTCCCCTTGACCATAAGGAAATATGGAATCATGACTGAGGCCAGACCAATGCTGGTGTAATGACCATCCCAACCTTTTTATGGTCTGTAACCTACTGGCCTTCCCGATTTCCTCTTTTGTCTTAACCCTGTTAGAGTAAACCTTGCTTCTGCTACTTGGAAATGTGCCTTTACAATAAACAGTGCTGTGTAAGATCCTGAGTATAACCCTGAGTCGATGGGCAAGCACGGAGATTTATCAGTAACCCATCTTGGGGCCAACCTAAGAGGAAACTGTCTCTTTACAAAACTGATCTCATCCAAAAGCTCTGGTCTCACCACGAGACTATACAGATCTGATTTCACCCCAAGAAAAGACCATTTCTGCTGTGTGCTAAATCTGTTTATAGAGAAACCTAATGAAAACCAACTGCATTCGATTCCTCTGTTTTAACGTCATGCAAATGTCTTCACTAATTTCCCCTCTCTGGAGCATCCCTAAGTCCTATTCATGGCTTAAACCAAGAACGGACAGCTCCTTTGCCACATCACTGGCCTTGTTGCAGTGGAGACATGTGGTCTTAGCTCTCAGCCATCTTGTGACCAATTAAAATCAGCTCCTAGTAGCACCAGTCAAACATTTTATATTGCATAGCAGCCTTTTCTCTCTAATCTCAAAAACCTGAAGTTTCTAACCCTTTCCTAATGTTTATTTCTGGCTGCATTTATTTGATATTTTCCAAGACAACCCCCCATCCCTGGTGTCCCTTTTTTCCTATTGTTCTTTCTTCTCTTAAATTTCTAACTTCTGCAAAATGATATAAAGTATATGGAATTCTATACGGTTCATATACATGTTTATGGGCATATAGTAACATTGCAAAATGAAAATATGGCATGTAAATTGCCAAACTGCTTTATACCACACAGTGTCGCAGGAAGCCGGAGCCTGCCCCGCAAGTGGAAGGCAGGGTGCACTCTGGACTGGGCACCACTCCATCGCAGGGCAAGTGCAAGCCAATCATACATGGGGACAATTTGGAAGCCACGGTAAAGGCCGAGGGGGGAAATTTGGCCAGGACACCGGGATAACTCCCTACTCTTATTGAGAAAATGCCTGGGGGTCTTCAATGACCACTGAGAGTCAGGACCTCGGTTTTAATGCCTCATCTGAAAGAAGGCGCCCACTACAGTATAGTGTCCCCGTTACTATACCGGGGCATTAGGACCCACACAGACTGCAGGGTAGGCGCCCCCTGCTGGCCCTACTAACACCACTTCCAGCAGCAACCATCTTTCCAGGAGGTCTCCCATCCAGGGACTGACCAGGCTCAACACTGCTTAGCTTAGTTGAAAGCTGCAGGGTGATATACAGTACAGCAGCTGCTGGCACAAAATGAAAACATATTTCTATAAATGAAACCAATAACATAATGTAAGAATTGTCCTTTTCCAGAATTCCCAAATTTGTATCATGTGTTATCCTGCAGATGTTGTTATATCCTCAGAACGAAAAGAGACCACTTCGAATTTCACTGAAGGACCTCCGTAAAAAATGCACTGAGCAATAAATTATTGTTCTTCCACCACAGGTCATTGAATACTTTGTAAGCTCTGAAAACTATGTGTGTGACAAATATAGTTTGTCAGACATAACACAATCTGTGCCAATATCACCACACACTAGTGGTGTTGAGTCCAAGTGTAACATTGTATTGCTTTTTAACCTGTCATGAAAGAGCAGTGATGTACTTCACTGGGAGGAATCTTGTTTTCTAGCCAAAATGTGCTGCCTGAAATTGAAATCTGGCATGGCTCAAAGAATGATATATGATTATTGCTCCTTCAGAAGGGAAAACCTTGAGATAATATGTAAATGAGCAGAACTTTTCTTTGGAATGGTATCTATTTAAACAACCAAGTATAGACTCTGTAAACGTTTAGCCCCGACAAAAACAATAATGGCTGATTTAACCTTTGTCTAGATCCTCTGTCATCATATTTATTACAAATAAGTATGCATTTACCTACATGAATATAAAAAGTGTAATCATTAAACTACTAGAGCTCCATCTAGGGTGTATAATTTTAACACACTGTCTCAAAACTCTTGGTGACTTCTACTTTCATTTAAAAAGTTAAGAAGCAGAGTGTGCAGATAATAATCAGGAAGGCAATAAATTGTACTTTAGCTGTAATGACCTCTTTGCAGTTGCCTGGGGCATATCTTATGTGGCCAATGACATTTCTAGTGGTCTGTAATTTAGAAGGCTTTCTTTTTTCTTAGAGAGTATAGATGCTGACTCTGGACCTTGTCTTACCATTAATCTTTTGGCCTTCATATATAACGTCGTCATCATCTGGAAAATACAACATTGCAATGAAAAGTAATAGACAGACAGTAAGAGACAGAAATAGAATACTAAAATATTTCTCATTTATACTTTCTTAGCATTTAAGTGTTCAGAACAATTGTGGCTTAGCTGCATGTCTTTTGTTATATCACTGTCTTTTTCTATTCCCTTTTCCAATTTACTGCTTTTTCAAAGATACTTCTTGTCAATGAGATGCGGTGAAGTGCTGGAAACTTAGGGCTTGAAGTAGCCTGTGAGTCCTCATAATCAAAAGTGATCAGTCAAACTGAAACAATGAATAAATACAAAAAACCCGTGATTGCTCTACCTGGCATTACAGAAGAGAAACAGCCTCTGTTCTGATGTCCTAAATGAATTTTCTTTATTCACACACTTAATATAGAACAGAACAGCAGTATATTGAATTTTATAGATAAACTTCTGTTCTGTCACCTGCAAACAATTAGCAGTACATTCATAGATTTATAACTCGCATATTTGCAATTCATTCATTTTTCCCTTGCTATGACTTATTGATTTATGCAGGAATATCCATCCATTTTCTAAACTTCTGTATCTAATACAGGGTTGTGGGAGCTGCCAGTCCATCACCTAGCACACAGAGACACACACACCAGGACCATTTTTTACAGAAGCCAATTAACCTACAGTACCAGCATGTTTTTTAGCTATGGGGGGAAACCGGAGCATCCAGAGGCATGCAGACCACGGCGCGCCCATGCCGTCCGGCGCAGGAAAACGTTTATAAAAATCAATGTATGAAATCAAACAAAAGTGAAAAAGCTTTGTATCAATGACTTTGTATAAACCGATAGTTACCATAACGGTCATGCCCACCCCCTAGAGAAGCCCTGGGCTGCACCTCCAGGCCTTCCCTGGCTGCTGAGAAGACGAGATTCTTGCAGCACGGGATTGTAATGAGAAGTCGATCTGTATCGGGTGCTGTGAGACATTTAAGTCCTGTTTATTTTCTCCTCTGCAATCTGGCATTCCATTGCCAGTCCCTGCCCTCCACTCACGAACCTGAGGTCACAGGGAAATATAGGACAGACACACATGTACAACACACATAAAACAGAACAAATAGCTGTCTTTTTCACCAGGTTCCAGGCGTTAGCAATGACACTGATAGTTCCCAACTATCCCAGACAAGATTGCATCTATCTCAGCATGCTCTCCTGGGGCTCACATCACCATCTCCACTGCTTGTCAGCTCAGTGTCTCATCACTGCCCAACAAGGGGGCCACAATACAGTAGTCTACCAGTTTATACTGGAACTGCAAATTGTATAAATGAGTATTTATTTTCACATTAAGTTCTATTGGTGTTTGATGTACATAAGGGTGTGTTTGAAGGGCTGAGAGTTAGTGTTTCAATTAGAAGTAGTTGTTGTTATAGGTTTTAAGGGGTGGTCTTGTGTTTTGTTATTTTGAAGCAATCTTATTTTCTTTATCTATGCAGGAACCCTTTTCTTTTCAAATAAAGACAAGGAATTCTCCTGGACTTCAAGAAGATGAGCCTATTTTTGTATTTAATATATACTCCAGATCCCTGGAGCCATGCTAGCACAAGATCAATCACACCTGTGATAAAATGGTACCCATCCAGGATGGATGAATTTTCTTCCCACATACAGTATTCGCACAGGGTTTCCACCTTCCTTAACAGGCTTTCAGTGACTTTCTGATGGTGAATGGAAGGATGGTACAGTAACATCTTACTGCTTTAGACAATATCTAATATAATATATTAGTATTGGGCATAATATCTGATATATTAATATTGCAATTAAATTTGCAATTTAAATTTAACTAAAGCATTAGTAAGACCTTTTAGAATATTGTGTACCATTGTAGTGACTCAAAATAAAAAAAAAAAGATTGCTGCACTGGAATCCATCCAGCACAGAGTGAGGTGTATTGTCAGAGTCAAAACAACTCTCCTACTCCCACTGACTCGAATAACTAAACCATTTTAGCCTTGAACAAAAAGACTACAATGGACCATGATTCAAATATTCGAAATTCTGAAAGGCAACGGCAGTCTACCCAATGGATTTCTACAGAATCAATAAACATGAACCAGAGGACACAAGTGGAAACTAAAGCAAAATGCAATTAAGATGGGAAGAACTGGGGGCCCTTCTTCATACAAAATGAGGTCGAGGGAGCCTGAAAGCTGCAGTTTTGAAGCCAATATCCTGGATTTCTTCAATAAACAGCAGAATTAAATCCTCAGATCCACTAGCTACCAGCAACTAAACTAGCTTGATAAGATGTTTGTAATTTGTCTTATATAAATTGCATTTTGATTATTTTTTTGTCAAAGTTGATTCATGTGAACACTTGAAAATAACCCTTCTAACAAATATCAGTGGTTTTTATTTATTGGGTACAGGACTAAAACATACATAATATTGTTTTTAAATCAACAGATATTTTTGTGCATTTGAACAAAGAAAAAAAATAAGGCTGTATGTAATAAAATCTTCATCACTGAGTGAACTTTAATTAAAGTAATGAAAGCCTTCAGCTCAAAGGAATACACATAATAAGTATAGCCAGATTAGTTTCTTTAATCCGTTTTAATCACTTAACTCACATTCATTCATCAAACATGGTTCATATACTGTACAGTACATTGAAATCTTCCTTCTCTTGTTTTAATGAAAAAACACGAATCAGGACAATAATGTTCAGAAGAAATGGTAGGCCAGAGAGATGGAAAGAAAGCCAGCAATGTGATGTGGAAAAGGTAACCTAATCTGTTTTCCTTTGGCATTCAATTTTCAATATTTTCCATTTAAAATAAATCACTGTTTACTTTTGCGTAGTTTGATCATTTTCGAATTGATTGAGCAATTTTTCAGCACCAAGAATAAAGCTGGAGTGATGAACGTGTGTTCCAGATGACAGGTGAGGCTTGAAGCTTTGGTGTCTGCTAATTTGTTTTTGATTAGGACATGGCTGTACACTGAAGTGTAGATGACATTTGCTGACTGAATTGTACATCTGATCTTAACATATGACTCCATGCTTCATTGCAGTTTCGCATTTTGAATTTCCACGCACATCTCAAAGAAAGAGCACAGCTAATTTCAGATTTCTATGTACTGTTATTATCTTGCCATTCCTAGCTTGTATTATAATTTCTAGGAAGTTCCATGCATTAGTATTATCTAAGAATTTAAAAGATTATTTTATTTTCAATTAAGGACCATGCACCATTTCTATGCATCTGGCATTAATATTATGTTTTGTTTTTATTTCATAACTGACACAACCACAAATTACAAAGGCAACCATGTCTCCAAATATTAACTCAGACTTAATTCTGGTGCCTGAAGGGTTTATTCTTTTTAGGGGAGAGCACTGTTTGCCCTGAACTGAACACGGTAATCGTTAAATGCAATAGCGCTAACCTTTCAAACTACTGGCAGTTCATAACTGCATGCAAGATTCCACAACTGCATCTACCCAGAACAGGAACATTAAGTTTGCATTAATGCTTTCAATTTATTCTTAATCCCATTGTTCTCAAGATGAAAACAAATGTACAAATTAGTTTCCCAAGCTATGGTTTTTCTATTTTTGTTTACTTTGTTTTTGAAAAACTAATGACTGTTTTGCCATGGCTAGGTGTCAGAATGCAATCCAGATAATGGAATTAATAAGGTGTATCTTATAGAAAGATAATTGCATTCACTGAAATGTGACAATTTCAGTTTTCTGAAACAAATATGAGTAATGTTATTTTGTTTCTCCCAAAGTCTTTCTGCGAAAGAGATAGAAAACATTGAAAGCTGCAGTCCTCCCAGGTCCAAAATGGCTTGTTCAATAGCTATTTACACATTAACATTAAGGCATAGTCTACATTATGAAAGGGCCTCATTTATCATTCCATTTCACAATGATGTGATCAATGCGTACATTTGTCTACTTACAATATTTGAGAAAAAGAAAATCGTGTCAAGAATTAATCAGTGCTGGAATCAATGTTTATATATTTAAAACTAACATCCTTAAATAATGTATACTGGCTGTTACTATAAAATATGTTTCATAAATCAATGGATAAGAGCATGAACAATGTATCTACTCTTCAGACATGACTGACTGGAACTTAATGAGTAGGACACCAGCTGGCTAGGGATAAGGATCCAACAAGAAATTCAATACAGTATCAGCTAGAAAGGAAGGAGTAAAATTTAAAAGGGGATATGTACTGTAGGTAATAGAGTCAAAATGTGAACTCTTAGAAAAAATAACAAATTATCAAAGGACCAGATAATTCATTGTGCTTACCTTATGGTAATTAAGTATGTAATTGAAGTAAATGAAACAGGGTGTGATCAATAAATCATTATTGGATACACAGCATTCCAAGAGACAGAAAAGATAGGTGAGAGGAAGATGACTACTATACATTACAAATAGCATTCAGACACAGAAACACAACCTACATCTATCATGAGTATCAGAATCTATAAACTTAAAAATATTCAAATGGCAGAGTGCTATCACATAGATTGGAAAGAATGTCAGCAGCTTAAAGTGAAATTGTAATGTTGCTTTCTTTATCTGCAGTCTCTTTAGACTGCTTACTTACTCATTTTGTCTAGTAGAAGGCATGCTTGTTTTGATTTAAAATGTTCGATCAGTTTTGGGGAGAGAATCGGGAACGTGTGAGTGAGTAAAACAGGGGTGAGAGATCTGTTAGGGAGCTGCCATTATAATATGATCTTCGTTGCAGTATCCTTTGGGACTGAAGAGGTAGAGTCCAAGTCCCAGTCGAAGGCTGACCTTTTCCGTAAAGATGACTGAAAGAATTTGGCTGAGTAGAAGAAAAATAGCCGAAATATGGAATTAGCAGAAAATTTAAGCAACAGCTTAAAGATATTTTGCTTGAAGCACTAAACGGTAAATAAATCAATGTCAAGAGAGTCGTGGCTCTGATGGTTAAATACATTAGGAGGGATATGAGGAGAAAGAAAGAACTTTTAAAGCATTCAAAAATAATTAAAATCCAATTAAAGAAAATTGAATATAATGAACAAGCACAGTTTAAAAATGTTATTATAAAGGCTAGGAGACAGACAGAATGAAATATTGTATTGATAAAATTAATTAATAAAATGTTTTTTTCATTATTAAAATAGCAGTAAATTATGAAATAGTGTGTCTTAGAGATAAAGCTTGTACACTTTTACTGTAGATTTTTGACAAGGACATTGCTAATGTATTAAATTAATGTAACTTATTCTTTTCTCAACGAAGGAACAGAAAAATATGTTTCAGAAAAGAAAGTATTATTAATTATGCCACAATTTATAATTCTATATTACATAATGTTAACATAGACGTGACAAAATATTGCATTTACTACAGATAGTACCTGCTACTGCAAATTAACAGAGCTTGATGGTATATTACCTATTGTACCTTCCAGCAGGTCTCAACATGAGGTTATATCCACTGAACTGAAAACTGATAATGTAGTGCCCATCTATTAACCAAAGAAAATTATTATAGACCAATAAGTCTTCTATTATACGCAAGTCATTACAATAATAATGGAAAGTCCACACTGGAGTTTGAAATGTGGATAGATACAAACAGAGCATATGATATGGTATACAGTATATGGTATACATTTTCAGAAGGACCTTTTGATGAAGTTACTCATAGAAGACAATCAATACATGTATTTTGGGGATGAATTGGTCAATGGAAAGTAAATACAAGGTTCAGATAAGGGGTAAATGGTTGAATCAGGGTGGTGTAATTAGTGGCGTACATCAAGGATCTGCATTAGGAGTACTGCTCTTCCAAATCTATTAAAAAAATTATAGATTCTGGCAGAATTAGTCAACTTGGATGAAAGACAATTACAACAGAAGCTGCAAAAGAAATTCAAAAAGGTTTAGATCAAGTTCAGAACTAGGCAAATGCCTGGCAGATGACACACAATGTACTGTATGAAAAACTACCAGTCGGAAAACTACCAGTCGGTTCCTTGACATTCTCTAAAGTACCCCCTGCCCCAAAATGGATGTCAAGATCAATGTTCTCCTGGAATGGATGTACCCCTGTACAATCAGATTCTTAATGTCTTACTTAGTAAACACACTACAAATAAATATCAAGAATAGACTTGATAATCTAGTTTATTTCTAGTTAACATTTTCCTAATAAGTAAGACTTAATATTTTATGTTTAATGAATTTGGTCTTGTCATTCCTTTTGGGATTTTTTTATGCATTTAACACTTTTCCAGTCAATGGATATTATCCTGTTTTGAAATTAGTTAAGGTTTTCCTGAAGCAGTTCTCCTTTGAATTCATGTTTTTAAGGTTTGAAAACACCAAAGATGTTGTTCACTCTGATTTTCTGTTATACCAAAACTCACTCATAAACTTGCATCTCTAAACAAGTAATTGTCTCTTATATGGTGGCTTCAAAATATTTGGGAGTAGTAAAATAGGATTTCAATGTACAGTTAACTCTAAGAATAATATTTCTCATGACAAAAAACAATGTATTTATTCTCAATGACAGACTTAAAAATATGCCACAAAATGTTGTATTTGAGTGACATATTATGAAATTATTAAAATCTACACTAGGATTTCACCATGGGTTATAATAATAATAAAACACTGGGAAACACTGTAGTTACTCGTATCTTGCCTCACATATTATCCATCTATACATGGACCGCACTCCAAACTACAAAGAAGAAAAGAGAAAACAAAATGGAATGAAAAATAATTATTCTACATCTTGCTTTTGCTTCATGCATTATTTGTGTTTTTGTGGAGTGTGCTCTAAACTGCAAGAACATATTTTTTTTCTTCGGAATTACCCAAAAAACATTGTATTGTACTTATTCATATTAATCTGTATACAAAATACAAATTGTATTGATAAAGTAGTTGCTCAAGTCTAATGGTTGTCCAATGTATCCTTGTTTTACCTAAAAAATTACAGCTGCTGAGATTATGCATTTTGTCTGATAAATCAAAGTACTCTAGATTATTTGCATATTAAATATGCTATTTTATCCAAACACAGTTATTTTCTTCTCTTTATTGGATTCATTTATGGATTTAAATTCAAAGGATATGATATACCAGTTTTCTGTAGAAATGACCCAAAGACTTTATGGTGTGTTGTAAGGACTATATACAGTACTGTACCGTTCTCAGAGTTTTTCTTGTATAAGTAGTAGAGATTTAGTTGTCATCACACCTAATATTTCAACATCAGGAGTGTACTGTAAATAAGTTATTGGAGTTGTGAATTTAATACATCAACCATAAAGAGTACTAATTCTTGGACATGTCCTAAGCTGATGTCTGAGGATACACACGCTCTATTTACAAAATAGGCCATATTGGGTGCCTTGCGTAGTCATTGATATCTACTGTATAGTATATTTGAAAAAGACCAGATAAATATTAAATATTATCAAATACTAAAATAATTAGTGAATATAGGGAATATAGTGAAGAAAAATGAATAATATTGTTCTGAATGTCTCTTTACATGGTATTTTCAAGTTTTAAATTAATACTTTATATTGTATGTGTGTGTTATAAACAATGTTGGGTGCAGTATTAATACTATTACAGAAAACATTATTATGAGTATGGGACCTTCACTACATAAGAAGGAAGTCATCATGTTTCCAGCATGACTCTAAAGACTTGGTTTGATTATAAGAGGACTGTTATATGTCTTGATCTCCTGCAATAATGGATTGGTTTGTCTAAGTCTTTGCACAGAGGGTCTTGTCTCTTTTCGTTGTACTGTTAAAATGACTGCCTTGGTACCTAATGATCCCATTTACTGCATTCATTATGTTTGAATAACATGAAAAGGGAAATTTTAATGTTCTGTGTTGACCATTTTCATGTCAGTGTCATGGTTCACTTTGTTTTTCAGACTAGATACTGTAGATAAGGGCACTGAAGTCATTTGTATAAAAAATACTATATATGCTTCTTTTCAATAGGACTGCCCCAGTGACAGCATTAATTTTTACAACACCAATTTTTTATATAGCTCCTTGAAAAGTAGCATCTCAAAGCAGTAAGTGTAAGTAAGTGTAAAAACAGATATAAGGACAGAAAATTGCAAGATAAGCAAATTTGACACTAATTAAATGGAAGACTTTCTGAAAGAAAGGTTTTTGGTCTCGGTTTACTGTACAGTATATGCACTCAGGGTATGTGACTCTGGAATTCTATCCCCAAGTATATCAGAGTTTTGGCCATATCTGTTGTTTAGTTTAAGAGGTATTTCAAGCTTAATAAGTTGAAAGAAAACTTTGTATAAAGTGTATTTTTTAAAATACTCAACAAACAGATATTTAGTTCTGCAAACTGTTTTCTGACTAACATTGCTGTCTGAACATGCAGACTCTTACCATGTTCTGTTGTGCTGTTATGTTGGACACTGCAGCTTTAAAGTTGAACGATTCTTTTCTGAAATAGTACAAGTGACGATAAAGAGGATGTGTTCGACAACTGCAGACTAAATTTCACCTTTCTGACATTTTTCCAATTAAATCACTTTCTGTGGTAAGTGGTAATTTACCATCCATGACATAGTAAACTGCTCTTAATTCCTTGGTGTTTGGCCATGTCCTCAGCTCTCTCTTCACATTTCTTCTCCTCTAAGCCAGACTAGACTAGATGGACTAGATACTATTTTAAAATACTACAGTATAATATAGATATTGAGGTAGTTTAAAAAAAAACTCAGACAAAAGTAACAGGAAATAAACTCACTTTATTTACTTCGATATAATCAAAACTTGTTTATTACAGAGCAGCAAATTCGGGAAATTCAGCATCTCAGTTTTGGTTAAAAATAAAAATGACCTTTTATTTGTTCCCAAAACAGCCAATGACTCTTCTCCAGTTTTGGTTAAACAACATCTCTTTGCCCCTAGAGCACAGGCATTATCTGGTATTTATTTTAACAGCTGCGCAAGTTATACAGGGCTGGTGCATACTTTGTGATATGGGGGGGAACGTTTAATGTTCTCTTAAAAATCTGCCTTACAAAATTAAGTTTCGTAATGAGCAGCTGCCAACAAATTGGTTTTGCACCCAGACAATGGATTCCCTGTATGATTCCACAATCCTTATTTTCCCTTTGTGGATTCATCTAATTTTGCAGTTAATAATTGGCCTTATCTCACAGAGCTCTTGCCTTTGTTTTCCCAGCAATATTGAGAAATAAATAAGAGGGGTTGGACATTGTGTACTGTACATCTTTAACTAAAGAAGGAACATCTCTTTGTGAACATGAGTTATCAGCAACCAGTTCAAGGGAATCCTTTTGAAGTCAGCTTGTAATTGGCTTGAATCATTCAGTCACATTGGATAAGTGTGATAATTAAACTGTTATTTCTATTATGTATTGCAAAAACTGTAAACATAATATACCGTTTTAACATGTGTAATGTCTGTGATGCATTTAGTGTTCTTTTCGAATAACATCAGTTTTCTAATACACATTCTCTGGTACTGTATGTGATTTCCCTTAAAGAGAAGATGCTGTATATGGAAAGTAATAGTTAATCGACCAAGGATCAAAATTAAGAGCATGCAAAAGACAATGCAGAAACATCTACCGATGGGAGTTTTAAGATTGCTTTAAGTCTACCAGTTTAATAATAATAAAAACACCACAGCTCACATTTACCCTATAGGCACAAAGGGAAATCTTTTGAGAAATAAATGTACATTGAGTCTAAGAGTTTGTAAAGGGAATTAATTATGTCATGATAATTAATTACTATTGTCATGATTTTTTTTTTGTTCACCTTCTCATCTTCGCCATGATACCTGGGCCATAAATGAAGTACATCAACATCAACAAAGATATGTACAGTAAAAATTGAAGTAATAATGCTGTAACATTAACGGAGTAACTATGGTAGTCTGCAGGACTTGTGTTATTGGAAAATACCCCTGGTATAAAAAGCAACACAATTCTACATTATTTGATACTTCCTGAACAAAACCCAACCTTCACCTGCTGTACATTTTTTCTGTCAAGCTGTCAGATTATAATGGTTTGGTTCCCATTACGCAAATTGCCTTATAGAACCCAGTGTTTCTGAATGTGCTGCACCACAGAAGACCGCACCTTAGAAGCAACTGAGAAAAGGGAAAGAACTGATTAGCACTAACGCAACTTTGGGGTTTCGTTTGTTAATCATCTTATTAAAATTGAATATGAAAGCTGGCACTCATTTGGAGAACATTTATTTAAATAAGCGATAATGTGTAAAGAAAATTAAAAGATTTGACTCTTTTTTTCTATACATATTAAGCAGGTACAGTAGGTCCCAAATGTATTTTCTCTTTGCCTTGTTTCTTTGTCAAGAGCTAATGGCCTGCCTTTTGGAAAAAAAAATGTGATAAGGTGTTCTTTTTAACACAAATGAGTACAACTGTGTGCTTTTGTGGAAGTACAAACTGCTGACAACAGTGTTTCCTGCACATTACTGCATTTTTAAATAACTCATATATAGATTTATACTTTTATGTATGCAACAGTTATGTATAATAGTAATAGGTTTATTCCATGCTGAAAAAAAGAAGAAAGAGAACACAACGTTTCGGCCGTGGAGCCTTCTTCAGGTGTGGTATAATAGTTACATGCTCCACCAGTGTCCTCTAATTTTCACACATACAGCAAAGGTGTAATAAAATAGAAATCCTGGCTTACTTTTTTGAAGTCCTGATGTTTCATTGTTGTTTTAACTGTGTTGTTTTTCTGCGTTTAATTATTAAACCAGACCTTTAATGTTTACCAATTAGCTGATGACAAGACAAGGAATCATTTTCTAAATGACTCAATAATAAGTAAATATTATCATTATTAACAAGGTTTTGTAGATTATTCTCTTATTCTCTTAATTAATTAATCTGTATTAGGCAGTCCTGGGAAATGTGTTTACTGGGAGTTTTATCACAGTGATGAATGGCATAGAACCATACTCTGTTCTTAGCTAAGAACTCAGTGAGGTTTTGTCCAGCCACTGGAGCCACCACCAATGGCAACGAGAGAGACCCCATAACACTTCTGCTGAATTCTTAAGTTCCAGAAACGACAGACAGATAATTAATGCATACTGTAGATGGAGTATGTATTTGAACTGTTAACAGATTGAATAAGCTTTTTAGAAGCTTTTTTTCCATATTGACTAGAGAGAGAAGATTCAGGACACGTTGCTCTGGAGAATGGTGTTTGAGTGGGGTTGAATCAGTGGAACGAATGAAATGCTCTGTATCACTGATTCAGAATTCTCTTAATTGTCGAGCATGGTGAGCATAGTTAAAGTGAATTGGGTTGAAAACGAATGTAAACTCCATAAATTCAGAGGCTCCTCAAGCCATGAAATGCAGCAAGATGGGAACTCTTGAGCAGAGAAGGAAGCTGCTCCAATCAAAGGGAACCAGAAAGTGTTCACTGCTGAAGCTAGCTTAGTTGGAACTTGGGGGTGTAGGAGCCAGTGGGCAAGTCACTCACTGCCAAGTGGGTGTGAAAGAATGGCAGAGATGAGGGTAACTGGTAGAATAAAAAGGGAGCTTTGAAAGGACATGTTGTGGAGATTTCAAATAAGGAATGAGTGGAAAGTCTGAGCTGCAAGGGCTCTGAAAAAGTGATCCAAGAAAGTGACACAGCACACAGAGAAAGAGACACCAAAAAACGACTTCTGAAAAAGAGTAGAGCAGGTGGTGGAGGTTCTGAATTTCCAGAAAAAGGTGAGCCCTCAAACTGGTCTGAGTGACAGGGAGCACAAGCGGAGCGTATTTAGAATTTGTGATGGACAGAAACCCAAATGAGACATCTGGGGAGGTTTGTGACACATGATTCATGGTAAATGACTGAGTGGTTGAGGACAGCTTTTGGATCCAAGTGTGGCAAGTTCTCAACAGAACTATTTGCTAAACACTACAAGAGAAATATGACCAAGTTCATGAGGCCAGGAGCCACTATCTATTTAACTCTGTTAAAACAGCCTTTAGACAGTGTAGCACCTGTGACAAGTAGGAGGTTTCCAGGTAACAGAGAGCAGTCATTATAGAGAGTGAGGCTGGTCCATTGCTCCAGGCTCAGAAGCACAAGCCTTAATTCACTGTGCAGCTGGCAGGCAGGGATGTTATGGAGGCAGCATCGTCTACCAGATAAGAGGAGATGAAACCAAAGGATGACGTGCATAGTGTAATATGTACTGAGGAGGATTAACAGATCATGTTGAATACGAACAGAAGTGAATGGTGAGAACTGATTTAATGTAGCCAAGCCCGCTTTATGGCAAGGAGGTGGGAAAATGTAGAATCCTGGACCATCCCTAGAGGCCACAAGGAGGTAATGGAACTCAGGTATCTAATGAGTCAAGGTTTAAACAGAAAAAGGAAGGATGGAGGGGAGCCAATAAATGAAGGAAGATCCAACAGCTGAACTTTGAAAAAGCTTTGGATTGGTGCAGCAAAAGAGTGACAGTCTATTGAAATTACAGTTTGCTGAGATGCTCTTATTAAGTTACACCCTTCCAGATGTCTGAGGTTTAGGATGATTGGACATAAATTTCAATGCATTCATGATGACAGTTGTCACAAGATGAGCATTTAGCCCTGCTGCTTTGGTCGTATGTGCAGCATACGGTCAATTATGAATGGAGACAGATTAAGTCACATATTTAACCAGAAAATAAGTAGTGTGGTTAACTATATTTAGAGGGCTAATCCTGACTTAAGCAAAGAGGAGAAGGAAGAAAGGAGAGCAGGGATAGTAGGTATCAGTGGTCAGGAAAGCTCATGAGGAAAAGGGGAAGAAGTAAATGATGATTGCATGGGTGTAAGCGGCCAAGGCCTGAGGCAAAATTATGGGCGCAGAGCTAGAATCAAGAGCTGCTTGATGGGGCTTGACAGAGGAGTCCTGTCCTTCCTTCCTTGTACTGGGAAGGAAGGACAGAGCCCCTGGGTGGAACAGTTTCAGAGAGACAGTCAAGAACTGAAACCAAACCGACTGGATGCCAGTAGGGGGAGAACGGAAGGAAATCAGTGCATCAGTGCTGCTGCCTGGGTCACAGCTGAAGGGCAGGTGATGGGGTGGGTGTCAGGTGTGGGAGCAAGAATCCCTGCCCTTAAACAGACTGAAGCTGCGTGCTCGGGCCGAAAGAGGGATTGGAGTGAGCAGCGGCAGGGCAGAGGAAAGGTCAAATTTGGGAAGTGAAAGCGACAAAAACACAAAGAAACGCTAGGCTGGATGCCTAATGATGAAATTAAGGTAAAAAGAGAAGAAAGCAGAGTGGAGACAGCAGCCCAGGTAGGATGTTGCAGATAGAGAGAAGATATGAGCAGAAAGGAGCATTAATGGGCAGAAAGGTTTTACCTGTACTCCGAGGAGGGATGATTTCAGGAGGTGTCAGATGAAAAGCACGGGAGATTTGACCTCTTCCCAAACATTTGTTTTACACTCCTTTATCTTTTCCTTTTAAAATAAAGTGTCTTAAACAATATCATCTCACTTTTCCTGTCAGTAGTGCAGCATTTTTAAAGTTCAATCACTAGAAAAGTTTTTTTAAATGGAAATAAGCAGTATTTATAGGTCCATTACGAAAGCATATCATTCTGTTAAAAAAGGTTGTGTCACTTACTACATTCACTCACTTTCTAATTGATTGGACAAAACCCAGTACATTAGGCAGATTAATTTGTGTTTGACCAGCATTTATGAGAATGCTGTCAGTGAGATTAAAAAACTGATTCAAGTCTTTGAGATGGCTATCACTTTGGCTGTATGCTATTGCAAAGATGAGTGTTTTTAACTGTTAAGCTCTTCTGTTTGTTTAAAATTTTAATGGGAGAAAATACAATTGTTTCTAAAAACAAAAAAACATTAAATTATACATCATAGAAAAAAATAGAACCAGTTTAAGGAGAAAAAAAAGTGGTTTTCAGTCTGCTAAAATTGTTTAGCCCTAGTGGCATCATTCAGATGAAATTGCACATTAGAGACCTATACAATTTTTGCTTTTGAAACATTACAGAATTAATTAGAAATATGGAAATACAAAGCTTTTACAGTCAGAGAAAAAATCATCCCATGCAATCAATGTTGTGATCAGCGCTCCATTGTTTCATTAAGAATGCTCTTGTCTGCAGCTGCTTCTGCTTCTCTAATGTTTGGCAAGTCCAATTGCTACAGTAGGTGAAGAAACGTTGTGTTCTTAGCCAGATGTGCATGAATCCAGATGGTAAAACAAAGCCGCTTATAAAGTATGGCTTCTGTGCACTCCCTTACCGTAAACTGTATCTAGGATGTTATCATCTATCTATAGTATAAATGAAAATGCAACAATACATTATACATACAGTATGCCTATGTACAGTAATATATACATATATAAATAAAGTAAAACATGGGTTTTATGAATGGATTTTAATTCACTCATTGATTTCGGAGTAGAATGTGTTTTTCAAAGAATGTCATTAATAGAAAACATCTGCAGATCTTAGATTGGAGGTGCTGGGTTGTCAGCATTATTATAAAACAATGACAAGAAATCTTTAAAGTCTGTATAATAATCTACCAACATTAAAAGTTTATCTTCTGGAAAGGGACAAGTACTTTGCTTTTTTACAGTTTTTCTGAAAGGTCAGCTTTTGTATGCATCCTGTGTTACTTCTGATTTCTCTTTGTTAAATAGTTACTGCAAAAGTGATTATTTTAAATTGAATACGTGACTGGTAAAACACGATAACACACGGGGTAAGGAACTAGAGTGGTGCCAAAGAAAAGAAAATAAACAAAATGGAGCTGGCTAGGAAAGTAAGGGAAAGCCAATCTGACTGCAAAAGAAAACCCAAAACACACGGTCTTCGGCATCTTCAGCACCCTAGCTAACCTCCACTGACTACCCAAAACCACACAAGACAAATGGCACTCACCCGTACTAGACTAGTGTTGCTAATACAAAATCAACTAAGTGTGTAGAATGTACCCAACAACCTAAACTAACCTTATACACAAACGTTCACACAAAAACGCTAGGAACTAGGAATACAAATAAGGGAAAACAAGAGTAATCAACAGGAACAGGGTACAAAAGAACACAAAGGTTGAACATGTAACACGTTAGGGCAAGGTAATGGCAAAACAAGGGTGAACACACAAACAGACGAAAGTACAAAGAAACGAACAGAAACCAACAAAACAACAAACCGAAGCTATACGAAAATACACTCACACAAAGCAAAACAACAAACCAACAAAGCTGAAGCAAAAGCGAAACAAAGCGATAACCAAAGCAAAATCAAACAGGACCAAAGTCAAACGAAAGGCCTCCCTTCCTGAAAACCTCCATGTTATATAGTGAATAAGGTGCAGTCTGATTGGCTGAGAGGCTGATTGATTATGACGTCATACGGAACAGTGGTGTAATGATGGGCCAATGGGGGAGGGAGAACAATCAAAGGTCAGTAGTGTGGAACATAACTAAAAAACACACACAGACCACACACTGGGACATAACAAGGACAAATAAAAGATTAATTCTAAAAGCCAATGTAAATGCCCTGCTATTAATTATATGTATAAAAATTCTTTAATCTCATAGTTTTACATGAAGATAATTGCTTAGGTCTTTATGACACATAGTGACCTACACTCACCTGTACATACTGTATATATGTCTAAGGAGAGTTAAAATGCCATTTCACTGAAAAGCTTCCAATGATGATACTGCACTGATATTATTCATATCTAATTCATACTTCAATTAATCATACCCTATTTTGATGACTGATTTTAATGAGAAAAATACCATTTCCTGTATTTTTGACCAGATAGGATTTAACAATAAAACACCATTAAAATGAATACATGTCTTTTGTTTCCTGTTCTGTTACAAATCATTTCATTTTGCAAATTATATCACCTAATACTTACAATTCCTATTAAACTAGGATCATTCAGTTTTCACAAGGGATGTTCCACATAAAAAAAAACTTTCATTTGAATTATAATATGATTACTGCATTATTATTTTGTATATGTGTGAATAAACATATTCCCTGCAATGCAAATGCTTCATGCACTGTGGATGGTAAACAAAATACTGTATTTGACTTTACAAAGTATCTTTGTTTTTGTTTAATCTTCCACAAGCAATCAGTATTTCTTAAAAGTATTTTGTTTTCTGAGTGCTATACAACATACAGATTTTTTCACACTTCCCTTTCACATTTCCACAATTTCAGTCATAAGTTTTCATTGTACCCAAAGATTTTTTGCATGATGGGGTATACAGTACATGTATGTCATACAATAAGTGGCTTGAGGGTGGGCAGGCTGCTGATTTCCAAGTTCTGGTACATAGGTGGTTACTCAGCCATCTCTACAAGAGAATATTATGACTGCTGCAAAGTACCAATCTACAGTATGAGATGATTGGTGAGATACAATGACACTGTTTATTTATCTTTGTGTAAAATGTGCAGACATTTTAGATGCCCTCCTCACCTTGCGTGTTTCTGGCTGGGTTTGCTATGAGTCTGATTTGTGGATGTAGAGCCACATTGCCTGAGTGTAATTGTCTGAACTACTTGTAAACATAGTCAATGTCTGATTGTATGTTTCCTTTATCGTTGATCTCTCTGTATAATTTAAATTTACTCACATAGTCAGTCTCCAATACATATATTCAGATATTTTGTTGAGTTAAGATAAGAAGATTGGAGTGACTGATCCAATTTTCTTTGCCACCATCCTGTGTCAGACCAACAGTACTTTATATACTGAGCTGTCCCATTCACACCAGCCTTAACTACTTACGTTAGGAAAAAGGTAGCATAATGGAAAAAGCTAAAGAAATGTTTAGCCTGACTGAAGTATGACAGTTCGTTTCTTTTTAAAAGTAATGTAAATACTGCACTTATGTGCAACATTCTGTCGGGGTGAGTAGAATAAAAACTAGGCATTCTGGAACTCCAATCATACATTGAGAAGGAGATGATTCATATAATTAGAGAATTTAGACTTATTCGTGAGATGATGAAAATGTCAAAGCAGCTGCTTTCTAAAATAAACCAATTTAACTGTCTGCAGTTTAACTACAAGTCAGTACTGAAACACAGATGATCTGCATGTAGCAGATGGACAAGGATAAACTTGGAAAATGGCAACGTTAATACCACCAGATTGAGAATTTCATTTGTGCAGACTTATGATTCAGACCGCAAAGAATAAAGGAGATTCTAATCATAATTGTGTAAGTCCAAGTGTTATTAAACATAGTCGGCAATAGTTATTCAAATTCTGCAAGGAACTGACTTTTTTAGAAATTCATTTCCTTGCACAAATCTCTTTTTATATGTGCAAACTACTCTAAGATGTCATGTTTTTCTTAAACAAACGCATTAACCCTTATATTGTTTTGGAGTAAATACTGTACAGTATATTCCTTTCTGGAGCTTGGAGCATACATTTGTTGCCAACATTATAGGCTCTGTCGTGCATGCTGGCCTTCTCTAAAACCAAAGATATGAAGCTACAGTATGTAAAAAGGGTGCATAAAACCTGAATCACAGCAAGAATATTTTAACGCGTTTTTGTCCTTCTGTTCATATTCCAGTCTTATGTCATTGTTTAACTATAATCTTGATCATTCTTTTAGGTAACACTTAAAATGTGTTTTGTTAAGAAAGAAGAAGATATTTGAGATGAAGACTGAAAGCACTATGACTTTTGTACAGTATTTGATAACCCTTTACAGAAAATAAATATAAATATGATTACAATGTTTTGAGGTATGATGATAATGACAGCATTACTCAACCTCTTTGCTTACTTGTACAGTATAACAACAATGATGGCTGACGAAATCCATATGGATTCTGAATGTTTTTTCATGTGACACAGAACACACACAAACCTGACCTCTTTTTGTGGTGAGCCAGACAAACCTTGCAGCAATATTTTTTCTCACTCAAGCTTAACATCACATATATATAAGCCTCAGTTTTAAAAAAGGTCAACTCATAAAAAAAAAACTTTCAGGAAAGTGTCCTTGGTTTAAATGTTCTGACCTAACAGTGACAACAGAGAAAATACCAGAAAAAAAATCCATCCTTCCATTATCAGAAAGCTGCTTATTCCTGCTTGGAGATGCATCAATGGGAGCCTATTGCAGCAGCACAGGGCAGAAGGCATGATTACACCTTGTATGGGATGGAGGTCCATCACGGGGCACATGAACACACACAGGGACAATTTAGAGCCACCGATTAACCTAGTCAGCATGTTCTTGGAAGAGGGAGAGAAATCTCACACGGATGCAGAGAGAACAAGCAAACTTAGCACACAGAGGGCACCCGAGTCAGGAATCGAACCCAGGGCCCCTGAGCTTCGCTAACTGTCATGCCACTATGACATATCACCAGTGAGGAGGGATGAAGCTTTCTATAAATATGCGGTAAAACATAAAGATGAAATTACATCTAACGCAGCATTTGTAGGCGTGGTACGGCTTGAAAGGGCCATCCTAAAAGGATGACTTATATTACAGGTACAGTACATGTAATTGTTGAGATAGCAGAATATAATTCTCTTTCAAAATTAAAAGGCACACTGTCCTGTTAAACATAATACATTCTACGATTTAAGACACCTGCTTTTTGTATGTTACAGAACTATTGTGGCGAATCAACATTTAATTTGTAAGTCTAAAAGAATCAGAATCAGATAACAGAAGACTAATTTAAAAGCTTGTATGATTTGAACAGCTGAAGCCCTCTAGACTGAACCCTGTCTGTGCTGCTACCTGTTATGAAACCTTCCTTTTACATCTTCAAGTCAGCACTTTTTTCCCGCTGTGTGCATTTAACCGCTTTATTGTAACATAAATACAGTACGTTCAATCCAATTAGAAGATACTTTGTATACAGTATGAAGGTGTATGTTGATTGAGTACTTTTTATTTTAAATTATCAGTGTCCCACAATCTATGTGAAATGGTTAGACTTGACTTAAATGGATAGATTTAACACATTTTGTTAAGATTGTAAGCTGATGATGTTGTAAAAAACATGAAACTTCTTCCTCATCCCTGGAGGAGCAGGATTGGAGACAATTGAAGTAAATCCATCAATTGGAATAAGGGCAGTTTGTTGTTTGGTTGCTGCAGAGGGATAGTTATTCACTTGCAACTCTGGTCAAGATCATGTCCCTCTCATCTGATTTCCAGTTGTGACACTTCCGATATATGATGGACCTCCAAGAAGGGAGCTTATGCAAAATGTTCCAGGCTATGTATTGAAATCTTCCACAGAAGATATGGTTTCCAGAATTCTATCCATCTTAATAGCTTATGGTACTCTTTGTGAACCATTGTAATGTAACCATTGTTATTTTATGGTTATGTTACACTCCATTAGGTTATGATTTATTCGTATGATATTTTGCAATACATTTATGAAACATCCGGCAGTCTGTATTCACTCACTTTCAAAAAATGCCTTTGACATTTGCATTGAAACTGACTTTAGGATATTCCTATTGTATATAATATAACAATGTACAGAAACAAACGAGATGTGGTCATTTTGCCCATACCGCCATTTGCTGCCAGTGAGGCCAGCTGTTAAGGATCTTTGGTGTCAGTGAGACTTTTGGTACCAATGACTCTGCCATTAAGGATTGTTTTGTATTTGAAAGGAACTGAAAGTATCTGTATAGAAAGCGTCAAGATGAATTTTAAGAGGCGGTACGGATTATTGCAAAATAATAACACAATTAGACAAACCACAGGAACTTAAAATCCATTTGCAGTCCATAAAAATGACAGTTTTTCTTTACATATGCATTTCTCCTAACTCTGTATTCCACAGTTTCTAACATTCTACTTTATTTTAACTTAATGATGACAAAAAAGGGCTTTCTTCATTCTGAGCCCCCTTTTATCTCATATGTTGTTTTTCAACCTGTGGTGGGTGATATTTTCTTGTCAGAAACTCACTACCTCCGCATACAAAAGGGATAAAACTCACTGCTGAAATTTTGACTTAAAAATAATAACACACCTGATATATGAACTTAAAATGAAATTGAATACTTGTGAATTGTGACTGTTCTACTCAAGTGAACTTGCTCACTGTAGGGTAGATAATTAACAGCTTTGAAGAATTGTTTCGCTCAGTTGCTTAGCCACATCCTGGTCTTTTAGAGATAACCAGAAGTAAATCTCTTTCTCTGTCCTCTGAGAGTAGCTGAGAAAATGGAGTTGTAGAAGGTAAACACAGGGGCATCAAGGACTTTATTTGAACCGATTTTTATGATAAATGATTTTTTAAAAGATTAAATAAGAGCACAAAGTGCTCTCTAAGGTTCACAGTCTTCATGGTTTGATGAAAAGCCAGTTTCAGGATTAAATATATTTTAGTATACTGTATAAGTCTATTTGTTTTCCAACATTTAAAAAATCAGTGGTAAGGTTCCATATATACTTTGATAAATAATAACAGTGTAGGACCTATGGGCAATCTTTGAGCAGCCTCTACATCATCTTAAAGAGTTGTCTTAGAAGTCTGCTTTGCCCACTTCATCAGACTACATGAAAACAGTGATCCCCAAGCTTTTTTTGAAGGTGTCTTGAGTGATTTGGTATGAGGGAATGTTGGCTGAATGCAATGAAAGGGTTATTTTAGGTGATGCAAGTGCATGACTGAACCACACAGAGTTCACAAATACTTTTTTGTCAGTTGAGTTCAGGAAGAAAGATTATGCTTTAGCATAATAATTCTCAGGACGCAGATGTCACGGGAGCTGGGTCAGACTCCCGTGAAGTGTGTTGTTAAAGACCCTATGTGTGACGGCATAATCCAGAAGTGTCTGGAGAATGATGTCAGGGAAGACAAAGTGAGGTAAGGTCAGGATGACAGACAGGGGGCAGTGACTGAGGTGATCCGGTGTGTGTGGGGAGCGCAGGCGATCGAGTCCAAAGGAAGTCCAAAGGGGTAGTAAGGTGCAGTCCAAATTCCAGAAACCGGGAGATCCATCGGAGACGGTTAAAAACAGGAACAGGAAACTGGGACCAGGAACACTAAAAGTTAAAAGCATAACGGGGCAAAGTGCTCCGAGCCCTGGACTCAGAGGTCAGGACGCCAAGATGAACCCTGTGCTCTCGGGCCACTCCTGTGCCTGGTGGCAGGCGGGCTTCTGGACATCTGTCATCCAGGGCTGAGCCCGGAACTATAGAGACACCGGGCTTAAATAATAAACACAGCTGCCACTAATAAAACTAAGAACAATACAGAAAAGGTAGGAGCACCCTCTAGAGGTGGGATGACTACCGTGACAGCAGGTACATGGAAAATATTCAGTCTTACTGCAGCTAGCTGAACTCTTACTACCCTTATACTTTGCTTGCTACCTAGCAAAGCACCTCCAAATGAGAAAGCTTTTCAATGTCATGGAGCTACTGCAGCACAATAGCTACAGGATACAAGTTTTCCGCAGGTTAGAAACATTTCTTACTTACCCGCATTCTTGCTAAAGCTATATTTCTTAAGGATGGTTAAAGAATGCAGCTTCTCTTTCCTTACTTGTAGTTTTCTCTTGCCAATGTTTTGACACCTTGGAAGGCTTTTTCCTGCTATCTGTCTGGGTCTTTCTGATTTCCTTTATTCATTCTGTATCAAGTCATAAATTTGTACCATATACAGTAGTTGCAATTAACCTTCTGCCTCCTCCATCAGCTGAGGCAAAGTCCATTACTCATCCATACATTTCTTCAGATGTTAATTCCCAAAATATAGGTCTTAACAGTATTAACAACAGCTTTCCAACTGTAGTTAAGTTTTCCTTGTTTCTGTAGTCTTTGTACTGTATGTTTTCTGTTTAGAATCCACATTCTAAATGTGACAGTGGAAACACATCTTCTACAATGATAATGGCCCTTCCCACCTGACTCTCAAAACTTGTTCTGATAAATAATGGCACTGTTGCACAAACTAAGAATATAAGATTGTAAGAAAGGTTAGAAATAGAGGGGGCCATTCAGCCTATTTAACTTGTTTGATACTTGGCAGTTCATGAGCAGTAAAAGCACCTTGTCATCAACAAAATTGATCTACAGAGTGATCTATTGTTAAAATCACAAGAACATAGAAAAGGTTACAAATGAAAGGATACCATAGCTCGTTTTATGTTGCTGTTGTGCAGCAACAAGGCAATTGATCCCAGGAATTCATCCAGCTGTTTCTTAAAAGAAGTCAGGGTATCAGTTTCAACAACATGGGATGGTAGCTTCTTCCACGTTTCCACAACTATGTTTGAAAAAAACTAAAATAAAAATGTTCATGAAAACCTTATATACAGTAGTAAGTATAAAATATGGATTCTGTATTCTTTAACACAGAGCTGGCAGTGTTGATGTACAGGCATAACCATTCTCTGGACAGGCAACTGCGGGATGTTCTGGCCCTCTTCCTGTGTGGTGTGACTGCTGTCAGGAGGAGAAAGCTGGCGGATCACAGTTGTCTCCGGTTTATTTGTGAGTTTCTCTCACAGATGTATTGCTGGACTCAGGTCAGGAAGAAAACCTTGTCAAGATGAAACCTCAGCATTGTTTTCTTGAAGTCATGCTATTTCAGTCTTAGCACTTGTGTGATCTTGCATTGTCCTACTGGAAAATGGACACTTCCAGATTTGCAGAAATTGATAGACTATTGGCTCGAGTTGGTACATTTATGTATTACTAAGCAATAGGGAGGCTCTTCATCGCCAACTAAGGTATTTCTTTGATTAAAGAACATCACCACATTCCACTTCCCCACTGATTGACTTGAGCAACTCAATAATCAGCTTGAAGCTCACCAAGACATTTCAACACGTGTTGTCTTCCGTCAGGTCTGTCAAATGTAAAACATTATTCACTGGGGAATAAAATGCTCCACCACTCTCCCTACAACCACCTCAAATGTTTTCTGGCCAATATAAGATAGCAGCTGTATCTCTCAGCTGTCAACATGTTACCCCTGAATGGCCTCTGGGCATGCAGATCAGTTTCATACAGACAATGAGTTACAGTCATTCTGCTGATGTGCAAGTCATTTCTTCCTGGAATTGCTACAGTCAATGCAGTCTGAAAATTATAACATAGATGATGGATGTGATTGCTCTGGGCCAGAGGTGACCCTCTGCCTTCCAGGATGTGGCCTGTCCCTCACAGAGACAGTTTCCTGGTTTTTCTGGACTAGTCTGCTGATTGTTGAAGCAGAACATCAAATTCTCCAGGCAACTTTTCTCACAGACAGGCCACCTTCAATCATTCTGATAGCAAACTGGCAATCTTCATTACTCAAGTGGAGCATGGCTGTATCTTTCTCTTTTCATGCGTTAATTAAAATCATGTCTTTGTGAATGGTTATTTATACAGATTATTAATCAAAACATGTTGGTAATTTTAACCCAACTCAACTATCAAACACCGAACACCTGGCATTTTTATGAAATTGCCTTGACTTGAGCTTAGTGTATTGTTATCACAAGAAACACAACTGATATATAATATACATATACTGTATACAGTATTAGATTGTTTTAACTGTCCTTGGGTTCTTAAGTTAGGGACTGAATGTAAACATTGTGTAAAAGTACATATTGTTTGATATAAAAAGCAATCAAAAACTTGACAAAAAAGAACGTATCATAAATTGTACATGCTACTAATATGAAAAAGACATTTACGTAAGACACACATTCACTTTTTCTATTTCTTCTTACAGACAACTCTGTTTGTAATTGAAATTGATCAAGCCCACCTCATATCTCAAATGTAGGAACAAAATATAATGAAGTGTATAACCTCCAAATGTGAGCTGGAAAGGATTTATACATATTTAATCACCGTTCCTTTATCAGCGAATAGGCTGAGGTCAGGGGATGTATATGTCAGAAATGAATATATATTTGAGGAAAGTCATCACTTAATGAAATGTTTGTCATACATCAGAATAACCCTTAAGGACATAAAGATAAAATCATCCTGGATATTCTTTATTTTGACAAAGCTTAATGAAAAACAGCCACCAAAAGTGTTGATGAATTATTTCATTTCTGTATGACGGTAAAGGCAAGACCTTTCCGTTATCTGAGTGGTACCACCTGCTTAGGACTGAATGGAGGCATGCTGAGTAAAACTGAGTGCATCTAATACCTGGAAAATCACTGTGTAAAGTCAATTTCATCACAGTAAGCTTACTTGAATCTTTCCTGGCATAGAGGGGTTATATTACCCAGAGTTTCTATTTCTGCTTCCTGGGATTCCTCAGTCTGAATCTCTTGGAAAACAAGTCATTGAGAAGAGATTTTTTCATGTACAGAAAGAAACATTTAGCATTTATCTTTATAAATGCATTATCTATTCAGCGCCTGTTCTATGGTTTTTAGCTTAACACATTTTGTTTTATATCGTGGTACATTCAGTTTGCATACTAAAATAAAATGTTAACATAAACATAAAATGTTAATATTAAACAATTTCTTTAGAAAGAGGTAAGTTCATGGCTTTTCGGTACACTAGTCACTTAAACACTTCCAGCATATACCCATAATTTCATTTAATATGTCCAAAAAAGCAATCTACGACCTGTTCAGGGCATTTTGTCATGTTGGAGACTCCCAATGAGTCTGTGATAACCACTTCTGTTTTAACCGTATTGACTGAATATTATTTTATATTATTGTCAATCAATTGGGATGCAAAATAATTTAGTTAATTCTAGAAAGGACTGATATCTCAAAACTCATGGGAAAAGGTTCAGTCATTAAAGATAGTATGGGCAGTAACCCATAAAACATTGATCTCAGTTCTAGTGTAGTCACTTTATATGGTAAACTAAAATTTTGCTTTTATCTTGTTCATTATTTCTGAATTAGATTATTCTCTACTGTTTGTGAGAGCATTCAAACATCAAAATAACAACAGTGAAAGAATATTCAGGAAAAATAATCATCTTAAGAAACAGTGCTTGGGGAATTTTTCTTGGCCTGAGAATGAATGTTGCTTCAGATTGTCCAGGCAGGTTTTTATTTTATGTTGATTGATTGCATTTCTTTTGGGAACTTGCCCAGAAATTGCTATTTTATCTTAAAATATGACTAACATTGCATGATATACCATGAATTGTCCAATTTCCTTTCCACTGCACTGATATTTGCATGATTGCTGCATTGTTCACTGAGCATGTTTTGAATAAGTTGTAGTCAAAGAAACAGCATTAAGTAAAGAACATTCCTCACATTAAATATAGTAATTTCCCCATAATAACACGTTTTAGATATTGGCAACATTTAAGAATTTTGAATGACATTCATTCCTCTTCTGCGAAACTACAATAGTAGCCTAAAGTAGGCAAATGGCATCAGCTACACCACTGAAGTGGAATAATTCCAAAGGTACATTAAATTGGCAACTAAATGCAAACACTATAAACAACTACCAATTACTTTTATATACTGTAACTCGTTGTGCAACAAAATGAGAAGGTCAATAAAGGTATTCTTTTCTGACTGCTTGATAGCTGTCAATATCTTCTCCTTTGTTTTTATACTCTAAAATACTGTATGAAGAATAAGTGGCACTGCTAACACAAGCACTTCTCATTAATGTTTTCATGTTTTAGTGAGTGTGCATGTACAGTAGTTAACAATTTTTGTGGTGTTCAAGTTCTCCATGGTTGTGATTTGTAACGTTTGTACTGTATGTAATGTGTTCTTTTGTGGACCACTGTTTTGGGGAGCACAGTTCTTTTGAAATGAAACAAGGACTGGGTTTTGTGCTGGTGAAAGACAGCAGAGAGTAAGGGAAAAGAGCTGTACCACACTGTATATTTGTATTTTGACGATTTCCTGTATTTTACTGAAACCCAAACTCATGTGAGATTCAGTCTTCACACTGACGGCAGTTGTGGGGAAATTTCTCTTGTATGATTAGATGGCAAGCCATAGTTTACAGGAAAAAAAATTAAAGCAAGGAAAATGCTTATCAAAAGGATAGACATTGGTAATTTAGTTTACATACGCTATTGCTAAATTTGTAGTTTAAAAACAAAAACATACACAATAATGATATGTTGCATGAGGAAACAAGCACAGAACTGTTTTCACTGGTGATGTGCCAGAAAGCTATACACAGTGGTTTAGACATCTAGAGATGTGTGTAATGTTTTGAATACCATCAAATAAGCTTGCTGAATAGTACCATCAAGGCTGTGGGCATGTCTTTTAGCTTTTGGGACAGTCTTTCTGGTGTTGATAAGAAGAGCTATGAGACTGCAGAAAAGCATATACAGTACAGACACTACTTAGGAAAAGACAATTCATTACAGCTTTTCAAATTTGGTAAAAGCCACACTGTCATGATTGGAATCCCTCCTCTTAAGGGCACTTTGGCCCTTTCGCATTTTAGTTGATTATGTGCACCTGCCCTCTGTTTGCTCCTCCTTATTTAAGCCTGGCACTCTCGCTATTCCTGACTCTGCTTGGAAGACGGATGCCCGGAGGCCCGCCTACCACCAAGTTGCCCTACGTCCGCGGTTTGAAGGCATAGGCTTCCTAACAGGGTCCTGACCAAGCTGAGTCTGGGACTCGGAGCGCCTGGCCTCTTCAGTCTATTTTTAACTTCCTGGTTCCATGTCCCCATTCCTTGTTTTTACTCTTGTCTTTGTCTTGGATGGATCACCTGGCTTTGGTTGTGGACTGCGCCTGGATTTCCCAATTGGACTTCACTGGACTTGTTTGCCTGCGGTCCCCCCTGCCACCTGACCACTGTCGGCAGCGCCCCCCTGTTCACCATTCCTTCCTTTCCTAACTGTGTTTTCCCCGTAGCCGTTTTCCAGTCAGTTCCGGATTATACCGTCTGCACAGGGTCCTAAACTACGCTTCATTACACACACCTAGGTTATTACAGGAATAGCTGAAAGTGTAAGTGTCTGAGACTGCTCAAATAGTTCACTAAGCATTTTTCAATTATGGTGACATAATCCTTAAAAGGAGAAAAAAGGAGATATTTTGCTGGAAGTCAAGGATTTGGAACATAGGACCTTGACTCGGTATTGAAAGTGCTTGCCAATGTGAAAGGGCACAACAAGGTGTACCTTTGCTACTCCTAAACCAACATTTCCAAATGGATTTATCCAATACAAATTCAGCACAGCTCAATTTTGCTCTGCTACAGACAGTGAAAAGGCTAAAGATCATCATAAAAGATTCTTATTTTGTGAATTTAAACAAACATTTACAGCATGACATTGACAGATTACCAAACCAAAAGCAACGTGGGGACACACACCTACTGCTCGGTGGCTTTACAGCTGCTCAGTTGATTGAGGAGCCAGAATCAGAAGACATGAAAATGTCCCCTCACTTTTGTTCCAGTTATTGAAGTCTGAAACTGTCCTCCTCTTACCAGAGATAGTCAGGGAGCCCAAGCTCCTATTTTGAGGACTTTTATCATAACAGACAAAACTAGTCAAGATAATTTGTCTTACTGTGGCAGAAAAAAATACATAATACATAATACAACCCAGTGTTGTCTTTCACCCAGACATTGATGTAGGGCCACCTTTGTGGTCCAGACATCTGTGTTAACTATCACTGTCTGATTGTGATCACCCAGTAGCACATTTCATAGCCATCATGGATGGTCAGGATGCCAGCATATTTCTGGGCACTGGATCAGTGAGGTCTCTTAAAGTGAGGACCCCAGGACGTCTATACTGTCTTTGAATTGACAGCCAGTAAAGAGGACATTATTACACGAGAAATCCATTACAGGCAACAGTTTAGGCACAATTGGAATAGTTACTATGACACTGAACATTTGTAATGAAATAGAGCAACAAGACAGGTTAGAGAAATTCCAGAAAAAGTGCTCTCCTGGGATGGGACTTCATATTGAAATATGGAGCCATAATTGATATATACAAGGGTGCATCCGCTTATGGCAGCAAAGTATTCCACTCCAGTGAGCGCACCAGGCTGCTCCCATTAGCTGTAATGCAGTTGTTTTGTCATCCATCACCATCCCTCCTCTGACAGAGTTTACAGCCACTATGTGCTTCGAGCCTGATTCTCAACATGGACACATTCCTCTTGATTATGTGGGCCTTCTTGACCCTCGCTTTTCAGTAGACCAAGAGTTGTTCATTGCCAGAACTGTCTCAACAGCAGCAAATGGCTATGCTGATGCATGTTTCTTGAGCCACGTTAACAAAGATCTTTGTCTTTAGAGTGACATCCGCACTGGCGCTGGTGTTTATGCTGTCAATTGTGATTATTCTTAGGTTGAATTGCTTGTTAACAAAATACATGCATATACTGTAGCAGAGAAACAATATTGCCACCTATTGATTTTTCCAATTTGCTGTATCTGACAAAAAGAGGCAAGAAGCTAAACCTTTGATTTCATATTTTCTTCTGCAAACTGCCAAGGGGCTATGGGAGGAAAAATACTATTACCCATTCCATCAGGAACAGCCAATTGTATTAGAAAAACAGTTTACCATTCTTCCACTATTGCTAAGAATAAGATCCAAAAGCATGTAGATAATATGCTTCGGCATCATGTTATTGAGCACATAAACAGCCCCTGGGTCTCCCCAGCTATTTTGGTATGATAAAAATTTGGAAGCTATTATTTCTGTACTGACTACACAAAACTAATCTTAGCCACCATCTGGACTCACATCTTCAGATTGATGATACCCTTGACACATTAGCTGGTTCCATCCTTCAGGATAGTCAGACCTTTTCAGCATTACCTCAGTAGCTACAATTTTATCATAATCATAACTGATTATAAACCTCTCAGTTTCATGCGGCAAATTCCTGTTAACAGTGTCCCAACTGGATGTAGAGGAAAACCAGCCTTAGAATGTTCCTCTTTTTTGGACCTTTCCAGGAAGTGCCAATCATATACTGATGCCTATCAGGAGTTTTACCTTCTCCTGATGACCCCACACCTATTTCTGTCGTCAATCTCCTGGAAATGAAAAACATTTTTATGCAGAAGAACAGACCTTGTCATGGACACATATTTCTGCTTCCTATGGTGACACAATATGGATAATCAGTTTGTGACTTTGTCAGTTTGTGAGCATATTTATGAAGAGCAACATGAGGGCATCCTCATTGATCTAATAGCTATGTTACTGGTCCTACACGTCTAAAGAGACTGAGGATGTAAAGTTGACAACCTTGCAAGATTCAAACATCCTCCATTCCGTGTCACACACAAAGCACCAGTGAGCTCCAAATCTTTTCATACCGCTGCTGCTGATGTCACTGAAATACCATTAATCTCACAAGACCACTGATACGGACTTGTGGTTACTGATTATTTCACAAAGTATGTCAATCTATATCCCATTTCAGATCAGCAAACTGCTACAGTTGGAAAGCATCAGTTCAAAAACAATACTCTCGAACTCTCGAACGGATTACAGAATTACTTCACACTGATCAGGGGCGACAGCCTGAATCTGAATTGTATTAAATTTATAGGTGTAGTGAAAACATCCACCATACAATCCACAATATGATGGCATGGCTGAAAGGTTCAGTCAAGGTTCAAACAAGTTAAAATGAGACCGACTATTTGCTCAAATTCAGCTTACTTATGACACACAGGTTTATGCTGGCACCCTTGTTTTAACCCTGTTTTTCATACACATGGACATGAAACATATCTACCCATTCATTTTATCTTTGGAGAGTCAGATATTTCAATTACCACTTCTGGTGCACCTGCAGAATACCGTCTGCCTTGTTCAATAGGCATCGGGTCTGACTGTAACAAACTCGGGAACAATCAAAATGCAACTCTACAACAAAAAATCGTACCATGACACAAGCATGCGGTATCACTTTTACAATGGATTAGACAAAGTGTCGCTTGATGACATGACCGAAAGTCATAACTATCCTGCACAATGTTAAAAAGGACTTTTCTGTGTGATACTGGTGATGTTTCCTAAAGGTCACTCATTTTGCAGTTCGGTATAAATCCTTGAACAATACACATTTGCAATCAAATAGTAAACCAAAAAGATTTACGTTCTACAGCACCATACTGTATCTACACTACTGTGAGAAGAGACCCAGCAGAGCCAGACTGGACATGAGTATCTTTTAACAGCACTGTCAGAAGCTCTGCCTCCACCAGCTTAATTTCTTTACAAACTGGCCATTTCCACCCTTCTGCAATGGAGCTTGGCATCATTGTCGCACCAAAAGGAGTTCTACAGTACATTACGAAAAGCAGTCGCATCGTCTGCGACTGCTATGACTGTTCCTCACAACATCAGCGCTTCAGCACTTTCAAGATGTACAGACTAAAACAGACCTTGAGTTTATTGGAAGTCGTGAAGTCAGAAAAGATCTTTACATAAAAACACCAGAAATAAAGTGGCATTTTTTATGTTTTTATTTGTATGACTGAAGCAAAAAAAGTTAGGCACATCTATTTTAAGCTTAAGATATAATGCTTATTGTTGCTTCAGAAAATTAAATATATATATAGTACATCTCTGTGTGTTTATGTAGAAAATAAACCGCATCTGACAACAAATATACCATATTACTGCATTTTGTTTCAGCCATATCTAAAAAAGAAGATTCAAAGCATTTTAAGGCAAATAGAGGTCTGCACACATTGCATTGCATTACATTGATTCCTGTTGAAAAGATCGAATCAGAAAAAAAACAAATATAGAAATAGCACAGATTCATGTACTCAACAGTTAATTGAGACAGGTTTGCCATTATGGTTAATCACTGGGCAGCTTTAAAAATTTAAAACCACACTAATACTTTTCTTGTGCCCCCAGAATATTTGGAACAACCTGAGTGCAATGGAAACAGCTGCTGCTAGGAAGTGCCATCTGATTTTGAAAAATATTCCCTTTGAGATTATATGATGAAAGGAACGTCTGTTGTTGAATCTGGATGAATGGAAGTAGTTGTGCCACTTGTGGACCCACAAGCTCTTGTTTATCCACGTTAAAAAACAGGTTAATAACCTTAAGGATCCATCACAATACCTCTCACTGACAGAGTTATATGTCTGAATATGAATACGTTTATTGTGTTAAAGAGTATGCTTCGATTTATCTTTAATTATTTTAACCTTGCACAGGGAGACCATTTGTTTTGTCACTTCGCTACAATATTGTGCAAAATACCTCTGAGAAATAAAAGATCTAATATGATGGCAGCTAATTTGAATCACAATTATTGTTGCAAATCATAAGAAGGTACAGACCTCCGCAACAGTGATCTGTTTCATTAGAATTTCTTCTTGCCCTTTTTCTCATTCTTGTTGTAATTAAAGAATCAAGTAATAGCCAGTGGTCTAACACTTTCTTTGGCTTGTATACAGTGATTTACAAAAGTTGTGTTGAATAACAAGTACAATTATTTAACTTCTTTCACCCTTAAAAGAGTTCGGTTTGAGCATTCACATTTGTTGAACTTAAAAATGTGAATATAACTACAGAAAGAAAATAAATTCTACCTGTCTCTCATTTGTCTCATGCATAACTCAATATGAGGACCATGCTCCTTATGGTTGAATAAAACAAAAACATTTAAACAACCAAAAAGACAAAAGGAAATCATTTCTATGTGTACCTCTGCAAAACTTCTCAAGTTTATTTTTTTATAATAACCTAAAAGAGAAGGAGTAAAAGTCAGCTGCATCATTTTTAAAATGATTCCTCTTTGCTATGGATTTGCAGGGCTGCTGAGAAAAGAATGTCTGGACTCAAACAGAATCTCTGGCTTCACATAATCTACTGTTTCGTCTTCATCTGCTCCCTAATCTTTCCCCAAGCATTTCTCATTACTGCCATTCCTGATATCAAAGACTGGACTCTAGACATACTGTAGTTACATAGGACTCTGGGTTGCCTTTACAGCCACCCCTAGAAACATTGATTCAACCTTGTCCCCCTGTTTCTGTTTTTCCTCCCTTCCCCCTATCTTCACCCTGGCTCATCCTGCGTCCTGCCACTCTTCTCAGGCAGGTGAGTTACCTCAGTAAACCTCTCTATTCAAATCACTTGTCTTCTCCATCTTAATTAAGGTTTGTACATAAACAGTGTTTGTAATGGGCATGGTTTAAGGAGAAAGCTGTCCTAAAAACGTCACCTTGATAACTATGATAACTAGCACTTGAACTGAGGAAGAACCTCGTTAAAAGAAGCAGTCCCTATTGTAAATAGATGCGTTCCCCTAGATAAAAAAGATGACAATATCATTCACCTTTAAAATAAAAGAAATTCTTATAGCTCACTACCCACTCCAGCCTACAAGCAAGGTCACAAGTAACCCATACTCAAGGATCACCTCTCAAGGGGTCGACCACTCTTCACATGATTATAACACTTTCCTTTGGCAAAGCTTCCCCCATCTCTATTTTTTTACAAGAGCTTATAATCATGAACTCAGGGTCGGCTTGTCCACATAGGAGAACCATGCAATTGCCTAGAGCAGGCAACATTTGAACAAGAGCGGCCAAATTTACTGTAACAAGCTCGGGTTCTTGGGCTTGTGCCCTCGCCTCTCCTGCCCCAGTTCATCCCTCACCACATGGGCTCGAACCCAGGTTCCCCAGGCGTTGCTCTATGGGGAACATAAGATAAGATCACTTTATTGGCCATATACAATTTCTTGCATTAGGAATTTGTCTTTTTCGCAGACCCCAGCCTGCTCTCCATGAGACACACAGACAGGGAGAGAAGCTGGGGGTCAGAGCGCAGGGTCAGCCATTGTACAGCGGTCCTGGAGCAGCTGGGGATAAGGGCATTGCTCAGGAGCCCAACGGAGTAGGATTCCTCTGCCAGCTGCGGGATCCTCAGCCACAGAGCCACCGCTCCGCCCCAGTGCCGGCTAAGCTAAAGGAGACCTGGGCAGCCATCTTCCCTGCTATGTGCAGGGGATGGCGGTGACGTAACTGCGCTGCAACCTGCTCCTACAACCTGTAGCATTAGCAGCATTAACTGCATCTCTTCCAAAACAGAGACTCCCCAGCCGCTAACGTTACAAGCTGAGGACATTTTGTCACAGAGGGGACTGCATCAAGTCAAAAGAATCGATTTTCCCAGAGAGCGGGCACAGAAACATTTCCGTCATTATAGGCAGACTTTGGCAAATGGGGAGAAACTGGAGATGCCATGGCTCATTTGTTTAGTTAGCAAAGGATGTTACGTTTTTCCTTTGTTGTAAACGTTTTGGTGAAAGTGAGAGAAAATCGCTTTCTCTGGCAAAAGGCGGTGTCAAAGGTTGGAAAAATATGTCAAGCGCTCACAAAAAGTCAAATGAGCATTAAGAATGTTTTCATAAATGGAAAGAGCTGGACACAAGGCTGGCTTGTGGCCGGCAAAACGCAGTAGATGTGCAAAGCAACGGAAAATATATTAGCCGAGACAATGCATTGACAGCAAGTATTGCAAGCCTAGTAAGAGTACTGGCCATGTAAAATATGGCATTCCATGGTAGCACAGATGGGCTGTTTGAGCATGATAATGGCAATTTCCTGAAACGTATAGAGACGATTGGCCTTTTTGATCATGATATTGCTGAACACATTAGGAGAGTAACTTCTAAGGAAATGCAATTTCACTACTTGTGTAAAGGAATTAAAAATGAAATCATTGCATCGCTAGCATCCCAGATTCAGCACAAGACTCTTACGATGCTCAAGTCAGCTACAGTAAGTACTACTCAATAATTTTAGATTGCACGCCCGAGGTGAGTAGAATCAAACAGACGGTAATGATCGCGCGCTTTGTTAAAACACAGGAAAGCAGCATGAAGATCAGAGAGAATTTCTGTGAATTCATAGCTGACAGATTCCACAGGAGCCGGCGCACGACCGGCTGACGTTCTGGTCAAGAAACGTGGCGAGTTGGGGATTGATAGTTTAGACATGAGCGGTTGGCTGAAAATACGGTGAATGACTTAGATTGTGACCAATTAGATCAGCTTTTTCGAAGCGGGCAGATTCAAAATTTAATTTCAATAGCCAATACATTTCAGTTTCTTCCAGGTCTTTAGAGGAGTCAGGCTAGACTTTTGTGGATATGCAGCTGCTGTTACGGAGGCTCCAAAGAAGATACAAACATGGGATATATTCTCTTTCTGCTGGTTTTTGCTTTTGTGGTCATGTTTTTCTGGTTTATTGATTACTTATCAATGCACGTATGCTGAAGTGCGTCTTCCGATAAAAAAAAAAAGTTTTATTGTGATCGATTGCCATGGTTGCTTTTCAGTTCTGAAAACAGTTTTGTGAAGTTCCGGTTGTCTGTTTTTGATTGATATGAGGTTTTCTGTGAAGGTTTTGTGGTGGTGTTTGTTAAACACGATGAAATGAGACGTTCACTACCTTGGTCCCATGGCGCAACTGTGTTTCACCTAGAGCCACAAACTGGCACGTGCTGGCTCTGAACTTACCTCAAGATAATCAACTGATGCAGGAAGTACAGGAAATTAAGTGCTGGTGTTTGAACCTGGTCAAAAATATTATTATATTTATTTAAGAAATGTATGCATTATTTATAAAATCACATAAAGCCAATAAATAACATCATGTGTTTACGGCCGTATGTCTGGTTTGTAAGGATATGTACTGCATGAAACAATAAAACACAGCTGTGTAGGTGCTTATTTTTTAATTAATACCTTTCAAGAAAAAAAATGCATCAGGACTTGCAGCAGAGAGTATGCAACTCTAAAACAATGGGAAAAAAAAGATAATTAGTGATCAACCATCTCATTATGTATGTAGAGGAGTTATTGTAAAGTAGATAAGTTAGACAAATGTGGATAAAGAGGTCACTCTTTCTTGTGGAATCATGTCAGTTGATAGTACACCTCTTTTTCATTTTGAAGGCATCTGGACTCATTCTATTCCTACTAACAGACTTTTATACAGAGCACACAAGCAGAAAGAATAAATGTGGCCATTATCCCTGCCTGATGGAAAGAGGTTGTGCTTCACTAATTATGTATTGAAATTTATGGGGTCACTTAGAGCTATGCTTGAGGTTCAGGTTGAGCTCGTTAAGGCAGATGTGGAGTTTGAGGCAGCCGTGTTAAATAGTGGTTAGCACTGCAACCAAAGTCATGGGTTCAAATCCCAGATAAGATTATACTATTGTACCCTTGAGCAAGGTATTTCACTAGTTTTCTCCCGTAAATGCCCAGCTGTACAAACTGGAACTCGCCATTTGCTGTTGTAAATTAAGCTTTTTATTGATTGACTTGTGAATAAAAGTGTTTAATAATAATAACATCATTAACAACACAAGCACATTGCCCAAGAGTTTCACATTTTTTATAGTAAACTCCAAGGGAACAGTTGTGTCAGGAATGTATTCAAGATTCACAAGTCCACTGCCAAGTGCTGACTGCTGGAGCTTCTGCTATTCTCTCTGTCACTAGAAACCTCTTCCACAAGGGTGAAACCAAAGTAGAACAAATTGCTGCTGTCCATGCTCTTGCACATAAGGGGAAATAGATTGCTTGGTACAGTCTTTGTTATCACACATACACTGATGTGTGACATATCTTTATAGCTAAAATGTACCAATCCTATATGGTACAGCAGATGTTTTAAAGCACATTTTATATTTCTCTTAAATATAATTTCAGATAGATTAAACCATTTGCTCCAGTAGTCTCTGGGTCATTACTATTCTTTAAATACAACTATGCAAACTTAAATACATCTTAATTTTAGTCATAGCTGCTGGAACTATGCATGCCATATGCATCCAATCACATGGAAGTCTCTTTTAAATGCATTTCTTCAGGAAAGTAAATATACATTGAAAATCCACAGAACATCTGTGAAAAATAAATAAAACAGTTTGGTGACATAATAATTGCACATAAGATATTATTTTGCCTGAGAGGTTCCGTTTATATATCCTCCCGAGAGTTAATTTTATTTAGGGTTTTCGGTTCCTTTGATCTGCTCATCACTAAGGAGACCATTGCACAAGCTTTATTTACAAATGCATTCAAATATTTAAAGTACTGGGTCCTTTAATCCCACAGAGGGTGTATTTAACTCTAATTAGTGCGAGAAATGAGTGATAAGAGACAAGGTACAATACCATCTGCATGCTCCATCACTGCCATTTTTCAGGTAAAAGTGGCAACTGTCTTTTAAAGGATGATAGATGGAAAACCCTGCTCTTTCTTCACTCATTTGTCAGCTAAGTACCTCTGTGGTAATAATACATTTGCATATTTAATTTCCTCAGTTGTAACGAGAGCACCCCTGTACCACCTACTCATTATTTTACAATTTTCCATTGCTTCTCATTTTTCAGACTTCCTGTTCACTTTCACCTTTCTGGCTTTCAAAGGACATTTCTAAATAACTGTGCCAAAATCCATGTTCAGATTTGACAACATTTCAGTTAAGCTTTGCAATGTTTAACAAAGCATAGCTTTTTAATAAATGTACAGTATATTCAATTACAAAATGAATGAAAAATAAAACAGGTGAATGTGGAACTCTGTGATACAGTCCACTGTTTTTAAATGAAAATTTCAAACATACCACAGTACACCTTTAAAGAAACATTCCTGTGCAAACAAAATCTTGTTGTGTGCTTCTGCGGAATTTGTTTTATTCTGGTCCTTAAACTCGTTATTTGTCAAATGCAATGCAAGGTTTTCGAAATGCACATTGAAATGTGAGGTGCTCCACAAAGAAATGTTCAGTGTTTGCAGTGTTATCCAAAACATGTTAAGCATACAGGATGTACTGTATAATACTTCATGTATTTGATTACAACTGTGACAGTCTGTTTACATATTTGCATATAGGTAAATAATTGAAGTTCAAGCTTATTTTTTTAGGATAACCTGAAAGATCTAGCCTCTGAGGCACCACTGAAAATTACTACACTATATCTGAATAGAATATGAATTAATTTCCTTATGTCCTCTACTATCTCCTTCAGTATTGGTTGTTGGAAATCAACTATCCGTGCAGCTACAAAATCATAATTTCTAATTGACCACATTACAGCAAATGCACAAGAAAATGAATGCAAGTATGTCATCTTTATAATATGATTTATGAGGACAGTCCAGATAGATTGAGGGGTAAACACCCACTGAACAAAAAAAATGTCCTTTAGTTGCCTAATTAGTGAAGTGAAACATAAAGCTTGTTGAAGTTTGTTTTTATTTTTTCTCACCTACCTCTGTGATGACATTGGCTCAGCAGGATTATCCTTTAATACCAAATCTACGATAGCCATTTTGATTGCCATTTTAGATCTGCAGCCTACAGAATATCTCAACAGCTGTGACAAAACAGTAAATACGTAATGTATTATAAGGCTGCTCAATGTTCCATCTTATAGCGCAGACAGACAAGTCTCTTACAAGTCAGACACACAAACATGCAACTTATAAATTTTAAGTGAAACATATGTCACACAACCTTAGTTTGTTAAACTGGACCTTCAGCTATAATTTTATAGCTAAACAGTTGAGGCATCATGGTAAGTCACTGTGTTATTTTTACACTAAGTATATTTTAAATCGACTGTAAGTGACATTCACAACACTACAGAACAGGTGGAAATAAAAATATCCCAATAGAGAAATAAAAAGTGAAGACGAATAGGTACAGTGCAGCCCTTTCATCCCTGAAACTCCTCATATATTGTAACTGCAATATCTTCTATTAAAACATTTTCAAGTTTCTTCTGCAAACCCAGTCACACTTCTGCTTGCCGTAGTTTTAAAGCCTTTGGGTACTTCTGAGTGTGCCTACACCTGTACACCTGTATTGCTTTGCTGCTTGGTAAAAAAGTATTTTTGTCATGGAAAGAAAAAACATTTAGGCTGGAAAAAGTTTCGAACATAATTTAACTATTTATGAGGAGGTAGGAATAGAACGTTTTCCTGGCTCAGTCGGGAGGATAAAGTCTTCATTTCTGTTTTCAGGTCTAAGTCAGTGACGTCGCCATGTACAGGTAACTACCCTCTAAATGATCACCTCATTTATAAACCCAGTTTTCATCCTTAATATAAAAACCCAATCAGTCTCTCTGATTGCCATGAGTGGCCTTGTGTAATTTGTTTAATCCAGGGAGTGTTTTAAGAAGGATTTAATTGAAATTCAGTCCAAGGCGACCGCAATTTACAGCTGGTTGATAATAAGAGATCATCTGGCCTCAGTTGGGCTCATGTGACTCTCCTTAATATGAAATTTGATGAACTCTTGATTAGACTGTACAAAGCTTGGTATTTGGAAAACATGAAGTGTGATGCAGGCCTTTATTTAGCTCTAACCTTAATTTGCGCAGCTCTGAATAAAATAATCAACCGAATGTGTGTACATTAATGATGTAATTGTCATGCTAATAGGATGCTCAAGTCCTTTACCAAATCTGTCAAGTGTCTTCAATTTCTATTACCTCATCAAATACTTTAGGTTCATTTTTAGGTTCAAATTCTGAATGAAGTTTTATGTAGCTTACAACATTGCAGTCTTGCAGAGTGTAGCATACTATTAAAGTATATAAAAGTAGTGAAGAGAGTATCTTGACTGATTTTAAAAAGACAAATGATATAGGTCAAAAATGTTAAAACAGTTCATAGTTAACTTAAAGCAGTCCATAGTCTTATACTATTCAGTTTAGGTATTCAAAATGAAGAATAGTGTTGTAGCGGCAAGGCTTATTAAAAATACAGGAATTAAGTTTGCTGCTCACTTGCCAGTCCCTCTGTCTCTCATATTAGTTGTGTTGGATACAGGGAGGCCATTCCATTTGGTTCACATTTAAGGTGTTTTTCTAGCTGATAGAGTGTCCTGATATGGAACAACTCCCAAGGCTGAGACACATCAGCCACCCTAATAAATGGTCATCTCTGGCGCCTTACTGTCTGGGAGATTCCAAGGGAGAGTCTCATCCCAAGTTGTTTACAACCCTAATGTCAGAGAGCATGGTTACTCATCTTCCACCTCAATCAGCCAATCAGGAACTGGTAGGGCAGGGTAACCCCACACGGGTCTCGGATGCCCACAGAACTTTCGACCAATGAACGACCGTAGTTCCTCCAGGTAAAACAGGCAGCACAGGGCTCCTCTGTGCTCCTCCAGGACATTCTGAGACTCAGCTCGGACAATCAGGTAACGGCCGGTGTGTCCGAATGCCAGGACTTTACTTTGTTCTAAGAGTCGAGAACGGAGGTTGGCAGCACGTAACCAAAGGATCCGCCCGAGGTTAGCCCAGCAGCAAGCCTCGTGAACCCACCGTGAACGCTCACCTGATCAATGAGTGAACTACGGTCGGAACTGTGGACAGCTGAATCTCAGGATTCAGGACTAGTGCTACATCGGGAACGAACCGGTCTTCTTCCCGTCTAAAGAGTGTGACCTGCTTGGACCCACAGTCACTTTTCTCTTGTGCACAAACTCTCGTTAGTAAAGCCAGAACTAACTAGCCGGTCTTCAGAGAGCCACTACCAGAGCATCGCAGCAGGAAGCTCTCCCACGTCGCACGCCGAACCAGCACTGCCTGGCACCGGGCCAGAGAACTCCGATTGGACACAGCAACAGCCTGCCGCTGTTTCTTTGTGTCTGCGGGAGATCTGAATCCACACAGATTGGATGGGTATTCAACATTCTGCATTACAGCTCGAGAATTCAATTGTTACCTCAACCCCAGCTGATATCAATTTAATTTCTATGAGTGATGTACTTGCTTTTGAGTATCTAGTGTAGAAGTTGTAATCCAAGTTCATTTACAAAACAGTCTAAATGAATGGTATACTGAATGTATGTCACTCTTGGTTTGTAACTCTTTGTGATTGAATATATACCTTTTGTATTCTGCTAACCCTCACTGATAAGATCTGTTACTGTATATTTATATGCACATTTTATGTATTAATTAATGTATGCTCGTGTATTAGTATCTCTGTGTGTGTGTTGCTGTTATCCCGCAATGTCGGTCTTCAATAGCCATCAAAGAATCATTTTGTGACTTACTGCTGCAATTAATAATTGTCCCAGTAAATGCACAAAACCCCTACATTTATTGGTGCCTCGTGAGAGGATGCCTACAGTGTTATTAATTTGAGTATCTGCAATCCATTTACTTATTTTCAATATACTGTATGTCACTCACCAAAACAGAAAAAATTGCAAAGTGTCTTTTGACCCATTAAAAGTATCTTAAAACATAAAAAAGGTTGAAGTAACAGAAGACCATTTGGTCTGGGTAGCATTTGGTTACTGGTTGCTTTTTGATATGAAGATTTCATTCAATTGTTTCTTGAATGAAGCTGGAGCATTACCTTTGACAACATAGCTGGGTACGTTGTTGAAGACTGGCATAACCCTGCCATAACCCACAGACTAGCATAAGCTTTTGTGTAAAAAAAAAACCAAAAGTCAGATCTTTTAAAACTGATAACACATCGTGAATAGACAATATATGGACTAGAATAAAATATTGTCTAATTACAAAATTAAATATACAGTAGAGAGCCCAGAAAAATTCCCCATCTGTCATAATCATTGGAATAAGAACGCACATTAAATTATTCATTACAATGACATTCAGAGGGTTATACTTTTTTCAGGGTGTCTGAACTAAAATAAAAGTGACCAGCAGAAATAGCATGGGAAATTTAAGATAAACAAAGAGTTAAAAAGAACAATTTGAATCAGATTCATTGAGCTTCATTTGCATGAACAATGTTTGTTGTTTACGATTAGCATTACATGAACCATTATTTGAGAGGCTGACTCTCTGTTCCTCAGGCTGTGGCAGGAGATCACACACAAGGCTGCCAGTGCTACTGTTTCCTTCCCCCTCTCCCAGCAGGATCGGAGGATGTTCTGATCCTAGCAGCACTGGGAATTCTGGGAATAGTTTTGTTCATTTAAGAAAGTAAATTAATGTTTGGTCTTATCCGTATGAAGGCTGTGGCTAGGCTGTATTCACTGAGCCTGTCAGAGTTGTGGGAGTGCGGAAGAAGATGTACAGTTACAAACTACCAAACAGATAGAAGGGTCGAATGGTCTCCTTTTATTTGTACCCTTTCTTGTGTTCTGATCAATCAGATTGATGTTATGGTTCTGTGCTAGTGTGGTGAGCTTCTGCCTTTATAGGATGTGAGCTGTTCCTTAAAAGTCTAGGATCCACATTTCTCTGGCGTAGTCTGCTGATTGCCCACTGATGACTGTAATAATAATAATAATTGCTTACACTTATATAGCGCTTTTCTGGATACTCCACTCAAAATACTTTACAGGTAATGGGGATCCCCTCCACCACCACCAATGTGTAGCCCCACCTGGATGATGCGACGGCAGCCATAGTGCGCCAGAACGCTCACACACATCAGCTATTAGTGGGGAGGAGAGCATAGTAATGAAGCCAATTCATAGATGGGTATTATTAGGAGGCCAAGATTGGTAAGGGCCAATGGGAAATTTGGCCAGCACGTTGGGGTTACACCCCTACTCTTTTCAAGAAATGCCCTGGGATTTTTAATGACCACAGAGAGTCAGGACCTCAGTTTTACGCCTCATCCGAAGGACACACCTGTTTTTACAGTATAGTGTCCCCGTCACTATACTGGGGCATTAGGACCCACATGGACTGCAGGGTGAGCGCCCCCTGCCGGCCCCACTAACACCTTTTCCAGCAGAAACCTTAGTTTTTCCCGGGAGGTCTCCAATCTAGGTACTGACCAGGCTCACACCTGCTTAGACTGTCAAGCTTAGACTTAGCTTAGTCAAGCAGCTGTACTCAGGCAGGCCACCTTCAATCACTGCCTATTAACGGTCTTCTTTACTCACTCATTGTAGCAATGTGCATGTGTCTGACAAACTATTTATGTAAAACTTAGACTGTTTGATTTTCAGTGAGCATCAGTTTACTTTATGTGCCCTTCCAAAATATGAGGCAAGCAATTACTTGGAGGCTGGGTCCATCTCCTGTGCAATTACAGCTGTAGCATCCATTTCTGAGCTCTGCTTCCTGTTATACAGTAGGTTATAGATTTGTTTGTTTACTAGCCACTAATTATAAACCAGGGGTGATAAACTCAATTTCTGGAGGGCCTCATGACTTCTGGTCTTTGTTCCAGTCATTAGAACACAACTCAAACATGAAACCTAATTATTTTCTTAGTTGTACATACTGTACTCTATACTGTATTGTATATGATGTTTCTCAGGCCCTTTCACAGTTGATTACTCAAAAAACTTACTTCATTAAAGATACAATTGCCTTGAAAGAAACCTTGTAGCCTGGTTAAAAGCTGTAGAATTACACAATTAATTAAATAATTAGACCAACTACTGTATGTAACTGGTTGCACCCAGGGCTGCTATTGCCTTCAGCATGTACCAGATACAGTATATGTGCACTACCAAACATGTACAGCATAAGAAGAAAGTGCCTGATATGCTACTACTTTACAGTTCTAAGTAATCATGGGACATACAGTACCTGTATTACATACCTGTGCATTCCCATCACTCTGGTTAGAATAGGTCACTCGTATAGAATATACAGTATACTGTACATGCATTGTGAGGAAAAGATAAAGTGTACTAATGTACTAATGTATTTAAAATATCCCTATATTTTCTTTCAAATCATCTTTGCACCTCTGCATGACATGACAGGGTATTGTTCGTATTAAAAGCAATTAACCTTTCTTCAGTGACATTTCCAATACAGTGAGTAGGATCTCTGCTTTATTACGTCTCAGTACATGATTACTGTGAGCAGCTCTTCCACTGATGTGGATAAGCTGGGTCTGCTGTCGGGGTAGCAGATTTCCTGTAAATGCTTGAAATGGTTCTTCAAACCTTTTATATTTCTTGATTCTCCTTTGCTGAGCACAATGTCATTTATTTGTACTGAACAATGTGAAAGATATTTAAATTCCTTCTTAAAAACAACTCTATAACACTAAGATGCCGTTTACATTTGCATGACAAGTGCAAATTAATTGCTTTTACATTAGATAATTTAAATGGGGAAAAAACATCCAAGATATAATGATTTTTAAGTAGGGTGTGTTATTTCAAAGCAAAAACTCAGAATTATTTTAATTTTAAAATATCTTTTAAATGTATTAGATTAAAAATATATTTTTTAATAACAGTAACTTCGTTGAATCTGATGGTGTTCGAACAAGATTGCTCATGCAGTCTCATTAAATGCAGGGCACTTCAAATATTGTACATGTCTGTGCAAATCAGATTCAATCATTAGCCTTCCTAACGTTTTTTTCTCTTGACCTTTACCTTAACATGGAGAATGAGGCAGAGCTACAGTAAGTAAATACACTTTGTCACTCTTTTAAAACATCTCGGCTTTGTTAATGCCAGGAAGAAAGGTGATATGGTCAAAATGAATTGATAATAAGACTCTTGGTCTTTGTCTTGTAACTTCTTGTTTAGTTTTATTTACATGGTAATATTTAGACATGTGGGATCAGATATTTGCCATTTTTACAGTACATCAATCAAGCAGATTGTGATCTAACCTTTTAAACAGTTTAATTCCCACAGGTATGACCTCTTTCTCACTTTTTACTCCTGCCACGATTCTGTGTGTTTTTTTTTACTTCCCAGCTCCGGACATATGGGCCAGGTGCCTAAAGTTACCACTGAATCTTCAGAAACAAGAAGTAATAATAAGTGAGTGAGACAAATCTATTTCTTTAATTGCTAATAGCTGAGAGAACAAGTACTGCTGTTACAAAATGTGTTACTTAATGTTTCAATTTATTGAACACCTGTTACTAATTATTTTTAACTAGTTTGTTTTGCATCCTTTTAATGCAAACGAGTATCTGAGTTTGTCAGCTCTTTCTTTGTTGCTTCGCGATACGTTACTTGGCAACACGAGTATATTCACTAGTACAAAATGAGGATATGTTTACTTGTTTTGCCGCGGATTATGTAAACGTCCAGTAGGTTGTCTTTTTCAATGGCTTTAAGAGTTTTAAATACTTGAATCAGATCCTCTTGTGGTCTCTCAATGTAATACTAAAAAGATTCATTTCGTTTAGTCTGTCAGTATACTGTAGGATATTTGTTTAAGCCAAGAAATGTATCTGCTCAGACTTTTTGGATTTGGAATTAATTGCACAGCAGCTATATTTTTTTCAGTAACCTGGAAACCAAACTTCTACACTATCTCATAAAATTAATCATAGAAGTGTAAAGTACAATTTTAAAATAATGTTACATTAATTTAAATATCACTTTACCTATATATGTATCTTAACTTTCTGTTTGTTTTTTATTGCTTCTTCACCTATTGTAAAAATCTAAATGATGTCAATATAACCAGCTTTTCTTTAGTGGAATTTTCAAACTGAGTGTTTAGGTTTTTGCTATTTGCATATAACACTTCTAACTTGTCCATATTAAATGTCGTCAGCCATTTTTCCCCAGGTTTTAGGTATAATCTGCAAACATGACTAGTTTTCTATTACAGAATTTAAATAATTACGGTACATTACCATAAGCAGTAGGCCTAATAAAGATCTCTTTATGTACAAACAGCATGTGTATTTGGTAATTACAGGCATGGCTATGTCTAGTCACTGGACTCTATTATAGGTCGATAAATCACGAAACAAAGTACATTGCACAAAGAAAAAAATATATATTTCTCCTAAATGGAGTAAGAATGATTTCTTTAAAGGAAATAAGGATAGAGCTATTTTAATTGTATTTAAAAGTAATGGAAAAAATGTCAAATTATAAAATCAAAAGCAAACAATATCTCTAATTTCTCATGACCCTACAATAAATGAAATTTCTTGAGGTTCTGAAAGTTGAAACACTTCAGTGTTTTAGAAATAGCTGAAAACAAAAACTTCATTTGAGAAACCTGTCATTATATAGCATACTAACATTACATTAGCTACAAATATACCGTAACAGAAGCATGCAATTTAAATTATTCATAGAATATTAATATTTGTTTATGAGGTTTTTATTGAAACATCTCTTCGCAACTTATGACCCCTTCATCTCCCTATGTCTGCAGTTAACTCTAAAAGCCTCTCAGTGGTTTTCTCCTATACTGTGGATTTTTTTTCTGTGTCAGATTGTCCACTGATATTCAGCTGAAATTGTTTTAAGGCTTAGCTCTACTATTGCCCTGTTTAATTTAAAGCAGAATGACTTAATGTGAATTCAGTCCTTATTGGACTTCTCATATGCGGACATGATTTTATTTTATCTCATAAAATGTTGATTTATTTCACATATATAAACCTCATTTTCAAAAGATTTCTCTTCTGTCTTAACCTAGAAATAGTCACTAAAACTCAGGCTGTAAATGAGAATGTTCATGCCAACCACATAGTTAAAACGCCGGCTTCCAAATAATGGTGTCATTTTTTATGTCCATTAAACAGGAATGCTGTGTTTTTTAATTCCACAAGTTGGTTTCCAGCATCCTTCTAATTAATTTTATTTTATTCTTCTGTTATAGAAGCCAGTGCAAATTAATGATGTGGAACCAAACGTTGACAAGACAATGATGGGCTTCATCTACATGGGGGAAATTTCTTTCATTAGATGAAATGGCAGATGACTCAAAAGTTGTAGCTGTCAATGTCGGGGTCCTTTGCCTGGTGGCTATGTTCTGCCTGAATAATTCATCAGACCACCTAAGGGTTAGAGTTTAAAACAAAACATTTTTTTAATCACCTTCCCTCTGTGCTTTTTCTTCAGTTTCAGTTCCCTGCGAATCTCATACTATTTTGTTGTTTTGCATTTAAGACGTTTTTACATCACACATACAAAGGCATATAAATTAAGTGACTTAGAAGGGCTAGTCATCTGCTGTCTTCAGGGCTTTTTAAATGATTAAGTATATATGGTTATTAATTTTTCAAATGATTTACAGTAGGTAACCCCAAAGCGGTTTCAACATTAAAAGACAATGCAACTGAAATACCTAAGAATTGCTTGATTTCATTTTATAATGCAAATATATATTTTTTATATTTACTCATCTCATGTTTCTGTATGAGTATTGCAGAAAGAAGTTGTTTAAATGTTACTATCAAATCCAATAATACTAATTTCAACTGTTAATATTGCTTACTTGTAAAAAGCTACAAAATCACTCAACTGGTTTCTACTTTCCATATACTGTAGATTCCCATAAGTGTACAGTAATTGCAGTTCTACTGTATGTGAACTGTAAGCATTTGTACTGTCCTTGAAAATTCTTTCCACTCATATTTACTAGGTGTAACGAAAGCATTATTTCGGGACCCTATGCAGATGACACAATCCGGGGATGAGTGAGGAAAACACGGGGGAAAAAGCATGCAGGAGTAGGGAACGAAAACAGGGGGTGTGTCCATAGTGCGCAGGTGTTCTGGGGGGTGAGTCAGGGGCAAACAATCCAAAACAGAGTCCATAGGGAAATCCAAGACAAGGCAAAAGTCCAAAGCCGGGCGGTGTATTATTTCTAACAATGCTCAACATTTTCTATCACCCCAAGCTAATAATATACAGTTCTGTAATAGGTAGACAACGTCTCCCAATCCCAGCCTCATCTGCTTAACTATTTTTGATAATTACGGTGCTTTATTACTGTATCAGCAAAATGTAGGTCGTTGAAGTCTGCATTACTGCTGTTAATTTTCATAGTGGAGAAAATTAGCAAAATCTCAATTGTGCTGCTGGCCAAACACTTCAGATACCCTGTTATTACAATTTATTCTTTAATATAAGGACAGTAAACAACTTTAATAAGAAACAACTACTTTAACAAGTAGATGCTGATTTGAATAGATGGACATATATCCCCAATCTTTTCAATCTTGTCTCCAAGCTAAAAATGAATGCAAATTCTCATTTTGATTTTACTTTGTTCTATGATTCCTCTTCCTGCCCTGTAAAAGTATTGGGACAGATTACACACCAAAATGTGTTAATTCATAAAGAAAGGGAAACGACCGCATATTAAATTTGCCATTTGGTAGTGTGAGAGATCTGCAGGACCAGTACAACTTTAGTTTTTTTTTTACACTCCTTTGTTTTGCACTATTTGGTTTAATGCTGACACTCCTATACCATTATGTCAATTTGAAGAAAGTCTGGTCTCTCCATATAGTCTTAAACATTTAATGTACCTTGGCATTCCCCATAGACATTGTAAATTGTGTTTTGGCACCATAATTATGTACTTGATTACAACTTGGCATTTAGTAGAAAGATTCATGAAGTCCCAAAAGACATTTAATCCTCCTAATTTCCATAGTTATAAATTCCTTACAGGTAACTCTCCTTTCTGTTTTGCAATTTGGTGAAATAAAGGGATTCACATTCTTACAGGTATTTTAGGTATGCTTGTTCATGCAACTTAAATACAAGTTACCTGGCTCTCTTTTTTATGTCTTTCTTTCTGTGCAATGCCTACAGTGTCACCTGAGAAGGGGAGGTTCTGTGCCTAACTAGTGTATGATCTGCTATCTGCCTGGAGAGTGTCCAGGTGTGGTTAAGTTACTGTGATGAGTTTTTTTTTTCTTCCTTGTCCACTATTCTAGATAAGAATGATCTTTGCTCATGGTGGTACTTTTGTTGAATGATGACTACAACGTTCATTGTTCACAGCAGTAGAAATGGATTTGTTTGGCTGGTCTCACCTCCAGAAGTGCAGCTAGGGTATTTAACTGGCTCATATTCATCCCTGTTACACTGTACTTCTACCTATTCAGTGTGATTTCTGAAGACTTTTGTTGGACGTCTCAGGCAAATACTGTTATGAGATGAAGGGCATTTGGTAGAGTGGAAGAGAGACAGCTTTTGTTCATGTTTAGGATTGGATTTGTTATTTTCAAATAAATATTAAAAAATGTTTACGAAAAATAGAAAATGCATTTATAGGTTCATCGTAGGATCCACCACTGTGAATAAAGGCTGAGGCTTTATTTAATTGTGCAACATTGTGCAGAGAACAGTGCTGCCTCAATGTGGTAAGCAGCATGCTACATATGTTAAGACATTAAAACTCTTCACCTTTTTAAAATGAAGTGCTTATTGTTGCTGTATATTAAAAAAACTTAAACATATTCCTTATGGATCATTCGATATAGATTCAGAGATTTGAAAATAGGCTGTTAAGAAATACTAAACAATATAGCATTTTTAAGAATTGTATTAAACAATCTTAGAAAAGATTGACTTCCTGATATATTTTCCTTTAAAAAGAATTTCATACACATGACCTATGTTAGAGCAGTCTAATATTGATTCTAGGTGACCAGTGTACAGTATCTGCAGGGCTTCTAAGTCTCTTAAAAGTACCAGTACCTGGACAACTGGGAGAATCTTAGGGAAAACCTTGCCTGGTATTCATAGAAAGCTATTAAAATGTGTACAAAAAGTAGGCCTACAGTATATGCATTTTTAATGGTAGTACAGGTTTTTATTGGGCATGTATTATATTCTGAGATTTCTCCATCTCATAATTCGCTCCATTTATTTTATTTGATGTGATATCCCCCTGTAGGTTTTCAGTGGTTTGATTGACTCTGTTCAATTTATATTCATGCACCTAAACAGCTTTAAGATATCTATCTTGTTAATAAACTTTGACATTTCATTGTTTCCACTTTGTGAATCTGTAAGACTCCTTTGAAAAAAGTATGCGCCTTTTCTTACCTTGCAAATAGTTTCTAATTTCTGTGCCAACTGTACATGCAGTTATGCATCAGACTAGGTCAAAATGCATGTACAGCCTGGACGTCTGAGAGAATTAAGAGCCATTCAGATACAATGAGTGGTTCTGTACATTCTTACAGAGGTAACTTTATTATAAGCAGAGGCATGTTAAGGATATTTCCTAGGTATATAATGAAGGACCAGACATATAAATAGGTGCAAATATAAGTTGGTTAGGATAAAAAAACGTCAGCCAAATAAATATATAATTTTTCATCCTCTCAACCAAAACAGAATCTTAAAACATAATACCATAGGCTCTATACTTCCCTATACACTCCAAATACTTTTTCATAAGCCAAGACAAAGATTACCTGAATCTGCCAACAAATCCTTTTTATCATTGGAAAATAACATTGAATGAAACATGCAAGTTCTATGAATATAAAGAAGGCCTCAATCTAAAAAAAGTAGATTTAATTTTGCATCTGATACATCTTATCAAGACCAATTCTATACTAAGAAGAACAATAAGTTAGTGTTATTTAGGATTATATTGCTATGTTACTCTTGTAAAAAAAGAGACTCCACCATAAATAATGATATGCAAATATTAGCACAGAAACGGAAATTAAATGAGAAAACCTGTCCCTTTCATAAACAGGGGTATGTAACTGATAGAGAAAAACACTGTCACTTTGCATGACAGCCAAGCAAAAGTATAACAGCAGTGTGAAAAGTAAATGTCTAATAGTTGTTATTATTAAAGTGATTTGGATAAGAAGCTTTAAAGAAAATCTGAAACTCATCCTTGAAAAATTAACTGTGCAAATAAATAAATAATCTACCGTACAGTATATACAAACTATTGCACATACTAGCTGCCTTACCATAAATTCTAAAGCTCGGAACATTCATATTTTAAATTTGCACATTTTATGTTGTTTTCTAAAAATGTGTAAAATGGCATTTTTAATCAATCTTTTTTTATGGACAACAACAAAGCAGTCTTTTCAGAGTGTGCAAAGGAACAAGTAATAGGTTTATTCCATGCTTAAAAGAGAAGAAAGAAAACAACTTTTCGGCTGTGGAGCCTTCTTCAGGTGTAAGGTGTAACCTATTACTTTTCCTTTGCAGCCTACGCATGCTGACGCAGCTCAAACCTGAACTTTTCAGAGTGTGTATTGACAACAAGCAATCCAGAATGTACAATCCCTGCTTTTGCGACTGTGTGTGACTGTGGTGCACATCACCAGTTTTACCCCCTTCTCAGGAAATATGTAGTAGCACTGGCTTCAATCGCCTCTCCCACCAGGTAGTGTAGTACAGGGAAAATGAGGATAAATGTTTAAGTTCATCACTTGGTGTTCTGCAAGCTAAACAGTGCCTTCAAAGAGTGTTAGGTCTGATTGGAGGAGCTGCATGTCTGGCAATGACATCACAGCAAGACTGCAGATATCTGCAGATATCCGTATACAGTACATATTGCAAGAGTCATGAGCTGAGACTCCCCTGACCAGCAAACACAATGCTACCCCCACCTTTTCTCTGCTACTCTATTACTGTGTGGGTAGTTCCAGCCACAATGAGATGTGATGTGTGCCCAAAAAATGTGACGTGAACCAAAGATGTCTGAGCCAAACAGCTCGACCTGCTTTCGGATTGAGCACTTTCACTGGGAGATCCACTGAGGAGGTGGAGTTGCTGCAGGTCAGTGTGAAATATGAACAAAAGAATAGAAGAAAACCTCTAAAACTGAAGAAGGGTATTTTTCTCTCCTGCCCTGTTTGGTACGTTGGTAGCTGTTTGATCCAAGAAGTATCCATCTGTTTCTTGAAAGAAGCCAGGGTATCGGCTTCAACAACATGGCTGGTCAGCTTGTTTCACACTCCCCATGGATGTTTGTGTAAAGAGGTGCCTTCTTGAGGCAAGTTTAACAACATTTAAATATGGGGGGACATGGAAGCTAGTGCCAAGAGATTTTACAGTAGTTACTCAGGAAGAGCTGTACGGGGGGAAGCTATAAAAGTCAGTTCACGCACCTGCAACATCAACAAAATCCAAAGTCACATCTAAAACTTCCCCCATTGTTAATCATCCCTCCCGTGACTTAAGGGCTTGACAGTAAGACAAGACCAGGGGTAGTCACAGAAGCCATTAAAATAGGCAGAACATGAAAATGAAGTACAAAACCAGTGTCCATTTACTGAGGTGTTGAGTCCTTAGTGCAAGAGAAATATTTACAAAAGAAGAAAATAGCACACACAGAGTAGGGTACATTCAAAGGCAAGCACTGTGACTGAGTGGCACACCTTCAATGCCAGGTTAAAAAGCCAAATCCCCCAGCTCCTTTTGATGGGCTTTTAATACTCCTTTTAAGCCAGAGGTGAGTCAGAGTTTTTAACATGACAAGAATAGGAACGCACAGGAAAGAAGAAAAACAATGCGGATGAAGTAACCCAATACAAAAAATAACAACACTTAAAAAAATGAAGAATTTCTATATTAGCAGTAAATGCAATAATGAAATTGAATCGGTTTCAGGATGATGATAATGATGAAAAAGGCAAGTGAACAGAGATTACAAAAGAGCTCATAAGAGTTCACACAACAAGAGCAAGCAACAGCCCTTTATCAAACATCCCAATAGATGGTTTAAAATTTATAGGAACAAATGAGTTTAAAATTCTTTAAAATTGCATGGGTATACACTGTGTACAAAACATGTAGCATCTTTTCAATATTTACTTTTTTGTCCAAAAAGATTACAACAAAATGCAGAATGTGTCATTGCCGGAATAGTTGTCAAAGAATGAGAGGGGAACTAGTTTATTTCTCCACACAGGATTAAATAATAAACCAAGATTTAAACTCAAACGTGTTTTTTTTACTTTCACTCTTACAGTATAAATTGTTTTTCTTACTCTTAAAATATGTTGAGAGCACTGAAATAACAAAACGTCCAGTTTATTTTTAACTGGCTCCCTTTATACTATAAGTGCACTCATTCATTTAGTATTTGGCCATAGGGTCTGCTTGGCAACAATGCAATTAATTGTATCAAATGGGCTACACCATCATCAGGTTAAGGGTGGCTCTCTGGCTCTGTACTATGTCATGTATCATTGCAGAGGGACTGACAGCAGTCAAGTTATTAGATGTGTAGATATTAAATTAACGACAGTAGTAAACATTGTAAAAGTACTTCACATCTGAGCAGAGCCAATGAAGTGGATGACACCAAATTCATGCTGATATGCTGCAATGACAGATGGGCATCATTTAACACAATACATCAGTGGGCAACCCACGTACCACAGCTGTCCCCTACTAAATGAATTAGATCAGGGTAATTAATCTAAGACAGAGACTTTTGCTGAATTGGACTCAAAGCAGAATGAGAAGGAAATAAAGAAGCTCAAGACGTGGAGGAAGTTAAACTGTTAAAAAAATAAAATAGGGAATGAGCACTGTATAAAAGACCTCTGTTGATCTTGAGAAGCAAAAACAATAGGGAATTCTAGATGATCTTGAACTGGAGCTTTACTTATAATGTTTTATTTAACAACCATTCTCCAAAATAAAAAGACATTACCTTTATTCAAAAAGTTCCGGACTTGTCCTCACATTTCTATAAACTAGAAGATGAAAGCCTATGTGCTAAATAACATCACATCAATAAAGAGGTACCTGACCTACTTATCTTCACTTTTCTTTTTTTATGGCTGTATAATGCACTTTTCTGAAAGCACACTGGAGAGAAACAGAAGATGGCTTTTGTAAATAAGGTGTTCTGGGAGTATCTTTGAATTAACACAAATACTATATATCTCATTTCATAATAAGCTTTTTTATAGTAAACTAATGCCACATTAAAGAAAACAAATTAGGCCTTGTTTTTAATTATATGCTGTGTAGATAAAACTGATTAAGTACTCTGAATGAAATAGTAAAATAGGGACACTTTTGCATGGAAAAAGGTGTATTTTTTTCCCTTTTTATAATACACTTTTGTAATATATTTATATACAATCTAGACTGTACACAGTTATTGCCAATTGCACTGTCAGTACAATCACAGTTTCAATACACCAGTATAATGTATTTTTCTATAAAGGCACAAATTAACCTTCTCCATCGAGCCATTATCAGAAAGCTGCTTATTCCTGGTGAGGGTGGCAGCAACCTGCAAACTATGTCGGAAGCACAGAGCACAAGGCAGGACTACTCCCTAGAGTGACGTCAGTTCATTGGAGTACATACACACAAGGATGATTTAGAGACACAAATTACCCAAGCCAGCACATCTGTTTCACTGGTTTTGTTCAGTTACCCATGCTATTGGTTCTAAGGCCTCTGCATTGAAAAACCTTACTTCCCAGAGCTGAACACTCTTCAGAAAAAGATGCTCTTGCTTTAAATTTGTAAGATCTGCAAAATACGTTCATAGAGTAGCTCAGTCATTCTGAGTGGTTCTTCAGAATGAACAAAAATCAGGCAGTTATCCATTTAAAGGTCTTGATTGACTTCACTGAAACATTCTTGCAAATGAGTTATCTCTCCCATATTGTACTGTCTTTATTCTAATGTTCGATTTTAAAAATTCATATTACTTATTATACAATTTACCTATCGCTTAAGGCCTAGATATTAATACTGTATATGCAGGGCAGACACAAATGTACACACTCACACCAGGGCTAATTTTTCCAGAAGCTAATTAACCTCCCATTATGTCTTTAGACTGTGGGAGGAAACCAGAGCACCCAGAGGAACCCTAACAAACATGGGGAGAACATACAGACTCCACACAGCGCATTTAATTTTTCTCTTCTAAAGAAACAGCACACTGTATCTCATGGCATGAAGGTCTCAAACAAAAAAAAAATACCTACATGTTTATATCTCTCATGAAACTCTGTATATCATAACGCATTTATTAAATTTAAAAAATATTTTTTATGCTTACGTTAAACTTGAACTTTGTAAGCCAGTATAATCAGCTTAATATGGAAATGTCTACAGGTAGCATAGATTCTGAAAACAAGCAAGTGTGGTCAGAATTTTCCAGTCTTTGTCAGTAGGAGCCATGAACAAAACACAGGAGTTGGTGGCTTAATTGCTAACAAGAACAGGGTGACGCAGAGGCAGGAGGCAGGAGATCGGAAAACTGATGGAGCAAAGAATAATGATGTAGAAAAAAAAGAAAATAAATAACTGCGATTGACACAACAAAAAACTTAAAATCAAACTGATAATGTTGCTCTGAAATAAATATTTAAAAATTGTATTTGCTGCTGATAACAGCAAGCTTCAGCATGTCTTCACACACTTGAGTCCTACCAAGGCTGATTGCATCACATTAAGAGCTCAATTTACACAATTTATACTTATTTGTTCCCTGGTCCAGCCCCACCCAATGTGACTATATCAAACAAACTAAAACTTGAACATTGTCATGTGGATTCAAACTCGGCATTAAAAATAAATCATGCCTGTTCCATTGGGGACCTTAAAAAATGTATAGGCTCAATCAGTTTATACAGTACATGCTGATTTAAATCGTGTATGAGCCAGATGTTCTTTTCAGAACATAACAAAGAGCAATAAAGGCCAATTCTAAATACAGGAAGATTGGTTTGTCAATGCAAGAAAGGGTATTTCATATACTATCACACCAGACGCCATACTGTACTGTATATACTATAGGCACAGAAGTCAAACATAAAGGGAATTTAAAACACATTTGATGCATTTAAATCTGCAGTATTTATCTGAAACAGCAAGAACATGGTAAATGTGTCATGCTTTCAGACCAACTGTCCTGCCTCATCAATGTAAAGATGAGGCTACTACTAGAACTTCATTATGCCTGTGATTTTCTGTTGAAGCCTGGGTACTGTACTGTATATGGCAGCTGGTCATCCCCATTGAAGAATCCAACCAAGAACATATCAAACCATTTTTGGTGTTTCTTTGGTTTTTAGCAATTAGATATTGAATGCTGCTATTTCTGCTGTGGTTTTGTGATGTATAGTAATGCTGACACAGTGATAGGTTTTATGGCAGATGAAATGCTATTAGCCACAAGTCTCTAAGGATAAAGCAGTTACTGAGAATGGAAGGATGGAGGAATAAAATAGCACTACAATAGCACTGTTTTCTGTCTGGAAACCTGTCGAACTTCAGTATATGCAATAAAATTATACCATTACATATACAGTACTAATGTTAGATATGCATATACTAAAATAAATTTAAAGATGCACATACCACTAATTACGTGCATAGGGATACAGTAGAAAGGAGTTCAGTAAAGATTGTTCTAAATTGATCTGTCCAACTTCTCACTGTCAGCAAATGCACATATTAATTTTACTTAAGCCTCCTCATGTAAGACCATCTTTAATGTGCAATAGAAAGGTATTGGGATATCAAAAATAATGTGGGCTGCCACTGCATTCCATTGCACAAAAGTGAGCCTTAAACAAGTTACAGTAGTGTTGAACAATGCAGGGCCTTAGCATCATTCCATCATGGCCTTTTATTACTTCAAACCAGTTATTCTCATTATTTAAACAATATTAGTATGGTTTGAGGAGTTTTTTAATCAGTTAGTAATTTGACATACAGTGCAGTTCCACCCTTTAATATCTAGAAACATTGCAAAAGAATTCAGACCCTTCCTATGGTGTTCCATTTTGTCAAATAAAATAATGCGCACATATCTTTTCTAAACTTAATATTTTATTCAAAACTGGGATGAAGACTTTTGAGGGTTAGGCGCATTACAGTAAATGTCAGCAAAAACGAAAGGAAAACAAATTAAATGTTGCACTCGGGGACAATCACCTTCTTATTCTAAAGCAAATCTGATGAAGCTTTGGCCTTGTGCTTCAGATCATTGGTCTGCTAGAAGGTGAACCCTCCCCCTCACGGTTTTTAATACAAGTCATCGCCACAAACCAGACTAACTCTCATATCGATCTCGAACAAAAGACCCTAACTTGTATTTGCCACGCCCTTTTAAAGCCAGCAAGCAGGCAGCTAATCCCTCACAACTGAGACTGTTTAGACAGGAAGTACAGTAAGCATTCAAATACTTAAACACAGGTATGAGTGAGTATTGTGGTGTGAATGGAGAGCGCTCTCAAAATGGATGTTACTCACTGTTTGGTTGGTGTCAGTACTTCCGGGGTGAGTCAGCCTATGGTGGCCTCAAAAGGCCAAACCTAACCCCAGTTCTCAAGGGTTGTTTATGGAAAGGGGAAAAACCACTTTGAATTAGAGAGATGGTTTGTTTCAGAGGGGGAGGGGCTTACAAGCTATTTAAGCTGGCTCCACAGCCTAAGAGTTGTTGGTTGTTGGTGGTTAGGTAGTGTCATAGAGGGATAGAGGGATAGAGGGATAGAGGGATAGAGGGATAGAGGGATAGAGGGATAGAGGGATAGAGGGATAGAGGGATAGAGGATTTACCTTTATTTGAATAATTAGTTTTTGTTTCTTTTTTGGGGGGTTTTGTTTTCTGGTGTGGGGGACTGGGAGCACTGTAAATAGACTGCACTTGTTTGCTTGGATGCTTTTGCAGCAGAGCCAGTTTGAGATAGAACAGATCTACTTTGGCCTTGCTCAGGCCATTGTGTGACAGGAGAAGTACTGTATATCCTTCACCTGTTTTCTCCTAGCAGTGCTAATCACTTTGGAGGGATGTTCTGATCTAAGCAATGTCTTCCATTTCTTGATGATTGCTCACAGGGATATGCAGAGACATCAATAGTTTTTGTACCCCTCTCATGATGTACTCAAGTTCTTTTATTCTGAAGGTGGGAGGCCAAAAGGATAAGTTTATAATACACTAACCTTTGAAGTGGAAATGGTTCCAAAGAGTAGTATTGTACAATTAAACTTTGAAATTAATCACTAAATTATTCCTTAGCCTTAACTGTGTATGGGGGGGGGGTTACACTGTAGATACAAATATTCACAGATGGTGAGCTGATTAGCACAGTGTTGCTTATAATTATGAGCATGCTAAATCCGAGCTTAAGAAATACCAGCATGTTATGCAGCTTTATGTTTAATTATCTCTTTTTGTTGAAAGATGAGATTTACATTTTACCTCCTTTTCCCATGCTGTCCTTTGAACTTTATGATTTGCTTTCAGTTTTTAATTTTAACAATTTGGCAGACGGAGATGCAAGACTTTAACCCCGCTACACTCTTCTGCACTCAGATAGTAATATTAAATCGGTATCCATTATAGAAGTGTCTAGGTAATTCTGTAGTGCTGTTTTCTTGGAACATACTGTAGATGGTTGTGATGTGAAGAGTTTTGTTTTTCCACTAATGTTGGTTAAATATTTTTGTTTAAATGTTAGAGAACCTTGAATCACGATTCTTGTGAATTGGCTGCCATAAAATTTCACTGGCCTGTCTGTGTGAAAGTTGGAAAACAATAGCACAATATTTTAATGCCATCTGTTCAAGCCCCCTGCCACAAAAGGCAATGTGTCATAATAGTGTTATTTCCTCTGGAGTGTTTGCTTTTGAGTGATCACACAGGTATCGGCCTGCTTGAGTACCATGCTGTGCAGATCAGTGAAATAAACTCAGCCGATATACATGTTTATTTACAGTATAATGGCATTTTTTTCTGTTTTAACAACAAAGTGTTTATAAATAAATGCATATTTCCATTGCAAGAATTGCAATCTACAATAGTAAAGGTGTTTAGAAATGTATTCCATTTCCAGCAGGGATTCACAAGTAAACCCCCATGAATGCAAAAGCCTTTCATTTATCTGCTACTTGTTCTAAGACTATGGATCTTTAAATGGTCAACCTGCATAATATGATTTGAAATCTCCCTAGGAAGACCATCACTTACAGTACTTCAACCAAAGTTCTGAGCTCACTGCTTTTCTCAAATTGTTATCTACTTGGTTTAGAGTCATTGTAGAAACCAAAAATAACATTTTTAAATATAGTAGTTATTGATTCTCATTTCAAAATAGTATGGTCAATTCAATATGTGGTGGGATTATATGTGAAATAAAATGGGTGTGTACTGTAGATGAAACAATTAGAGTGTATTGTATTTTTCTTTATGAAGTGATGAGACAAGTGTATTTCCTCACCATGTGCCTAACTATGGCATGCTATGCTACTGCCTGTATTTTTAATAAAACATTGGTGTTTTTTTTGGTAAAGCTTAAACAACAAATTTCTTAACTAACGCACATGGAAAATAAACAATCTAAAAATTAATCTAAAGAGTTAATCTTTATCAAAAAATAAGAATTGAGGCAACAAGCCCAGAGTGAGAGCAAAATATCAATGCAGATCAAATTGTGATTTTCATTAAGCTAATATTAATCAAATATTCTAAAATAACATTCCACAAAAATAAAAAAAAGTAATACTACTGTCCATACTGGTGAACAGTGTGCATTCAATTAATTTTATGTTGTGTTCATTTAGGAAATTAATCAGTTCTGATCTACTAAATGGTGACAGTGGACATACCACTTGGAAATGAAGAGTGCCATCTGTAACTCTGTACCTCCCTGTTTACTGTTCCCCTCAGTAACATAAGGATTTGTGAGTGGAGGGAGGAGGGACAGTGGAAGAATACTGCTTCTATCTCATTTGCATAGAATTAATGATGTGTACGTATGCAAAATAGGGTGTTAAGCTCCAGCAGGGATCTCTCTAATATTCGTATGGTATTCCAGAAAGTCTGACAGTCTTTAACACATGTACAAATCACAAGAAAACGTTGACTGCTCACCAAGGACAATGCTGCAACACGTACTGTACCTGTACACATAAGCAAAATCATCACGATTGCATGGTGTGCCATCTACAGTAGCTGTCAGCAATGTCTTGCAAGGGATTATGTTTTGTCAAAGGGACTAAGTGAACACCAGTTTTACTCATCTGTTTGCTTGAACTGCATGCTCTTAAGTTAGGGAACTTAAAAAAAACATTTCAATTTTACTGCATATCTGTTCATTTTTATCTTTTTTTACCCAATACATGGTCGTGGGGGAGCCAGAGCCTTTCCTGGCAAAGCAAGCAGGATACACCTTGGATGCAACAACTTTGTCACGAAGGAGCACTGTTTGCAAGATTAGGCTGTTAACCTTGGTGTCCTGCATTCCACTCTGGGCTTGCACAATCTACGCGATCTGGCCTACCTGAAGTTCCCCCTTAACTCAGTTGGTAAAGCAGTTTCTCACTGATACAGAACGGCAGCCACATGTCAGCCCAGTGGGTCTCATCTAATATATACCGTGGATTCTGTGGGATGAAAACCACTGTAGAAAATTGAACAGACATTAATTAGCCTTCATTTTCCTGAAGAGTCACAACTTCAGACAGAGGTTGGGGTGAGATTGCGGTTAGAAAAATGCAAGGCATGTGCTTTTAAGCTTTCGATGCCCTTGCATCATGATGTTTGTAGACTCTAATTTAAGAGAGGTGTTCCCAACTTTAATGCTGGTACTATTTTTTTTGAAAAGTCAAACAACTGTGAGTTGTAGTGATGTAGTGAGACCAGCGAAATGGGATTTAATACCATTTAAATACCTTTGCTCTTTCAGTCACCTTTTATCCTTTTAAAACAGACCAGGAAGGCAAATCCACAACTGACATACAATTATACCACAGAGCAAATGTCCTATATCTTAAATTGCTGTTTTTAATTAAGTTTACTGTACAGTATATCTGCTGGGCTCAGATGTTCTCTGAATTTTATTTTTCTTACTAGTATGCATGGTGTCAGAAAAGACTCCCAAAGAGAACTAGCGCATCAGTAGCAATTAATGCAGGTGGTGTCTTAGACAAGAGAGCTAATGAGTTTTAATATGCATGCAGGTGAGGGAGTGCTGAATCAGTAGAGCCATTAATGAACCTATGACAGCCTAATTAGCTACAATTTAAAATCTATGGATTCTAATCAGAGTAGCTGAGCGCTGCCACAAATCTTTGTGTGAATGAGTCTTTTTAAATGCTCCAATCTGTTGCTTAGTCACTGATTGATAGTAATTGCCTTTTTTCTTCATTGTGTAGGAAAAAGCCCAATTCAGCTTTGATAGAATGGGAGACGTGTCATTGAATTTAGAAATCCAGATGTTTTTTTTTTAATTTAAATCAGAAGATGTTTAAGATTTGTCAGTAGAAAATGTACCAAGTTCTGAACAAAGATCTTGTATAAAAATTCTGGCTCAAGGCCAATCAATCATCTGAGCAGAACTTGAAGTCTAAGAGGCTTTGTTTCATTTTGGGCCAACATTCAAAGTTCTTGATTTATGTGACATTGAGGGGAATTTGTGAGATGAAATACTATTGACTACTCCTCTTGTCTGTTTCTGCATAACATGAAAGTCTCTGATGATAACTTGTCTTTTTTAGAGAGGCAGATTTCATTTTGGATGTTGTTTTGAAAAACACAATAATATTTTTATTGTTTGGAAAAAAACTTGGGTAAGGATGTAATTAAACCTTCAAGAGCCTTAAACATAGCAGTAAAAGGGCTAATGCCTCTCTATAAAATTACACTGCTATTTATAGGTTTAGTTTACAAAACACTGGCCTCTAAAATAATCAAAAAGAGGATTGTTACCTGAAGCATAACACTGTGGAGAGAACAGTCTCTTCAGTTTCTCTGACACATTTCATTTCAACAGACTTAAGTCTTCGTCAAAATCTATTTGATCCATTTTATTATTTTAATTATCCATATTATTTTAATTCTTTATTTCAGGCAATTGTCAATAAGTCAGTTAAGAAAATCTCATTGTCAATGTTGCCCAGCCAATTATTTGTACACCCTTTGCTGGAATGATAGGAGTGAGGTACGTACAGCGGTGTCACATGTAGATTGAACCAACATCCCACTGGTTCAGAGTCTATAACTCCACATTCCTGCACCAATATTATTTAAAATTATTTAATAAATGCTTCCACAACAGACATTAAAAAACAGTTGACAGAAAATGGAGAGACTGCCAAACTGTATGTACTGCTTAAGCAAACACATTTTAGGTTTGTCCTGTATGATGCCATTCACTGGCAATTCACTCTGTTATTAGTCAATTCACTGAGTTATATTTTAACATCCCAGACAGATCGAAATACAAGTGAAAACACTTCTGATAAAATGTCATCACAGGTCATTCCCATCATAATTAACCTAGCAGAACGATCTGCTTACATAATGAAAAACAATGTAATATACGAGAAATTGTCTCAATTATGACGGAAACTTTAAGGTAATGGGAGCAATTGATAGTGTAGATTAAGGTGAACAGTTAGACGTCTTGTGCACTGAATACATATTAAGAAATGCACATTAATATCATCCATTATCAGAATTCTGGATCAAACTGTACCTGTTAGGTTTTGCAGAAACTTAACAAATAGGGTGCATAACTACACCATAGATACTGTAGGATTACAGTCACACACAAGTAAAGAGGGAAATCACACTAATACTACCAGTAATTTTTTGGAAGGTAGAAAGAAACCAGAGAACATTTCTTTGTGAACATACTGTATGTACGTTACGTGCTTGTGTACGGTAGTTGCATGTTCAAAATTAAGAAAATTTACCCCATAGAGGAGGGTTTCTTTAAACTTTTGATCTGTCGTGGAATAAAATTACTGGACGGTGCAATATACAATATGAGCAGCCGAAAGTCTCTGGAAAAAAAGTTGAAGAAAGGAGCAAGTTATCGGTTCTCATAAAGTTCAGTTGGGACACAAAATCCGGCAAGAAATGTCTACGTACTGTTGGAATGCTAACCCTAACCCTAGCTGCGGACTCAGCAGAGCAATTCTGCAATCTGTCTCTGAATCACTCCAGTCATCACAATTGAAAATGTTTCTGAAACTCAAAAATTTCATTCTAAAATAACTAAAACCATGTAGAAAACATCTTGGAAATTCATCTTCCTCAGTATTTCATCGTCTTTAGGGAAATGATCAATCAGCTGGAAAGTGGTGCGGAAATAAGCATGCATTTCAGGCCAGTCTAGGGCTTGGTTACATGAACCATTATATATTGACAGCACGTTTACATCTAGTTGCACCTTAAAGGACAAAATTAAGGAAAATCACCAACTAGATCAAGGTTTCTTGCACATTTTGATCTCACTTAATTTTGGAAAGGAATTATTGGATTGTGCAATATACTGTACCATATGAGCAGCCAGAAGTGTCCGAAAAAAAAGTTGAAGATAGGAGCAAATTATCACTTTCGGACAAGTTCTCACATCATGCCGTGAGCGCAAAAAATGTCTTAGTGTGGGAATGTTAACCCTATGCCTAGCTAGTGCCACAAGAGAGAAATTCTGCAATCTGTTTCTGAATCCCTCTAGTCATTAGATTTGAAAATGAAATTGAAAAGGTTTTCTTGCAATTTGTAATCTGACTCAGTTTTAGGATTCGAATAGAATTATCTGATTGTGCAATTTACAATGTGAGCAGCCAAATGTCTCCAAAACAAAAGCTGAAGAAATTAACAAATTATCACTTGTCCTTATGTTAGCTTGGGACGCAAAACCCAGCACTGAGTATGAAGAGATGAGAGAAATAATGGGATGAGTAATAACAGTACACATTAAAGTATTGTACAATTCATGTCACGTGGGAAAAAGGAATATTTTTCAGAGGAAGCTTGAATGCAGCGTGTCGGTTGTTAAAAGACATCCCTGACAGATATGCAGTGAACACATGTTGATGATAAAGTCCTAGCAGATTTTCAACCTACAATAGCTGCTGAAATGCATACTGTACATAATGTACGCCTATAACCAGTTTTATAGGTAAAATCAAGTTGTTCTGTTTCAAGTGGTGTACAGAAATGACAATTGAAAAGTCTGGTCAGACTGTAATAAGAAGACAGCAGATGTCACTGATGTTATTGTAGCAAAGTTGCCTGAAGACATGCAACTAAAAACGATTTTGTGAGATGTACTTACTGTACACTTTACTCCTGAAGGAGTACAGTATTACAACCAAGAGAGAATCTCTCACTGGCCTATAATCAATCTATTAATATTTAAGTTGTACTCTTAAGTACAGTATGAAATACTTCACTTCAGGTATAACTATTTGTGTATTAAAGGAACAGTGCAAAATACTGTACTGTATGTACTCTTTCCCACTGTGCTACGTTCCAACAATATCTTACTGTATATCTGAATGCAGCACAATCTTGGGATTGGATGGTGGTACTTTGGGCTCACCACACTCATTCAAAGCCCCTCAGTACAATTCCGGATCACCCAGACAGCATCTTGTACCTCCAGCAACCTTATTTACTGTATCTCTTGCAGTAAATGCCCAGCCATCTACATTGGAGAAACAGGAAGGAGACTCGGAGACCGCTTCAGAGAACACGTCAGGGCTGTGAAGATTAAAGATCTCTCCAAGCCCATTGTTTCTCATTTCACCTCTGACGGCCACGACCACTCTAATCTCTCCGTCTGTGTTCTCAAAGACGGTTTTCCGAACTCATACATCAGAAAGACCACCGAAACCAAAATTATTCTGCAGCTAGGATCACACATTCTCCCTTCTCTTAACGACAGACTACTGTTCTTTTAAATTTTCTCCATTCATTGGAAGTTTCATTTCACACCTCTGCACCCATTCTGGCTTCACACCTCTTGATTGGCCTCTCTTTCTGTCCCCTGCTCCCGCCTCTCACTCCTCCTCCCTCCCAACCTTTGTTCTCCCGCTACTTTACCTTTTCCTACTGCCCTGTCTCTCTCACACCTGAAGAAGGCTCCACGGCCGAAACGTTGTGTTCTCTTTCTTCTTTTTTTCAGCATGGAATAAACCTATTACTTGTTCCTTTGGGCTTAAATGTGACTAAGATTTTGAATACTTGGTTCAGGTCCACTTGTAGTCTTCATTGTTTAAGGCCAAAAAGGTTTGGTTCCTCCAGCTTATCATTGTAAGAGGTTCTTTAAGCTTCAGAATCTATGTGGTTGCTGTTTTGGGGAATTCTTTTAATATTTATAAAATATTTTTTACAACGTGATTAACAAAATTATACATAGTATTCCAAATAAGGTGTTACTAGTGTTTTATAAACGTTATCTTTACATCTTTAGATGTCAGTTCTATGCTTTTAACTGCATATCCCAACATTTAGATCACCTCTTGTATTGCTTACCCACATCATGATGTATAACTAACATATTTTTGATGATGTGCTAACATACAGTATACACCTATGTAAAAGTTGCCTCTTCAAGCTCAGCATTTCCCATTTTTTATTTATACTTTTTTTTTACCTGCATGCAATACCCCTACTCTTGATTGCATTAAGCCATGTTAGCCTTTTCTTGATTTTTATCTTAAATTTTATTAAGTTGATTTTGTGCTTCTGTATTGTTTGCTATTTGGTTATCTTCAGCAATCTTAACTAGTTTACTAAGTATGGCAGAATCTGTATTATTGATATGAATCAGGAAGAGCAGTGGTCCTTGGAATATGAACATCCTTCCAATTCACACATTTATCATTATTATTCATTCATTTTTCTATTCTCTTGGTTTTCTATTATCATTACTATCAATTTACAATTCAGATGCATACTGCAATATGACAATATGTGATATGGTAAGGTTTTATGAGGAACTTTACCAAAAGCATTGTTAAAATCTATGTAAAACATAGAATCTATGGCAATGATGTGGCTATGAGTAAAATGGTTAACACCTGGCTATTGTCAACTTTTAGGGGCTGTGGTAACTCAGACAGCAAGGGCGTCTAGCTCCTGACCGGAAAGTCCTGGGTTCAATCCCAGGTGGGGGCAATTGATTGAGCTTGCTCTAATTCCTTCTGGAGGGCTCCCAGGTCCACTCAGCCTGTTTTCCAAATGAGTACCGGAAGTTAATCCTTCTGAGGGTAATAGGTTGGCTGGAGTATGATGCTGACCACATCACCTCCACCTCCAGTGTCGCATGGCCAAGAAAAATGGTGGCCCCTGCCCCCCATTCCCCATGGGCCTTTATGGAATTTCTATAATTCCCTGTTTTCATTTTCATGGTAGTTGTGCAAAACCTACCTCTTCTAAATCTATGATGTTTAACTCCAGATGACCCTCTGTAGATGACAGGTCAATTCAAATAAAAAGTTTCCATCATCTTACACAAAATTGAAGGCCGATTTATTGTCATACAATTATTAGTTTCAGTTCTGTTTTCCTTTTTATGGATGGGCACTACATTGACCATTCTTCCTTCTCTGGGTCTTACTCCATCTTAAGCAACAGTTGGAAGAGTTGATTCAATTACTTCTGCATAGTATCTAGTTTCCTAAACTACAGTTAGTAGTTTGGATACCATACCACAGTAGGATAACATATAGTCCTGGACATGTATTAATTTTGAGGGCTTCTAGTACCTTAAGCAATGCTGTGTTTCTGCTGCTGAGGTATGTTGTTGACTTGAGCACCATTCAGTACTGTATATTTGTATTTCCCTTTAATTGTCTATAAATCTCCCACCATTGTCCAGATATGTTTTACAGTTCATTTGTTATGGTAGTACTGAAATATTTATAATTATTTATTTTAGCCTCCACTGACATGTTGAATCTCTCTTGACCTTTCTAATATTATTTTAAACTTGTACTTGGAGTTAATTGTACTACATTTTTTTTAACTGGATTCTGTAGTTTGTAATCAATTTATAAAGTGTTTTCATTTCCTTTGTATATTTACTAATTCATTGTTAAACCATTTGGGATAGTGTTTTTTTTAGCTTTTGAGTTAGTTGTCCTTGGGATTAATCTGTTCTGGGCTTAAAGCAGAATCTGTTTCAAAGTAAAATAAATCTTTTTAAAAAAAGCATTACCTGAATAAGCCTTCATATTTTTTAAAAGTCTTTAATGCCTTTATATTTTTAAACTTTATAAAAGCCTGTACGAACATTCATGCCCATGAGTATTTGACTGAATTTATTCTGAATGGTTAATGATGTTTTTAAAAAGGTACAGAAACACTTATTAACAGAATTAAATTAAATTTATTTTTATATAGCACCTTTCACAACAAGGTTGCTCCAAGGTGCTTAACAATGCAAGTGACCATATATGTTGTGAAAAAAACTCTAGGGGTCCAAGGTCAGCTGGCTGCCCAACCTCTTTGGGCATGCTAACATTATATAATTCAAAAAAGAAATAAATGAATGGAAGTTACACATACAATCACATTACTGAAACCTGTAGCTTTCAACTGATAAGATCTATCAAAACAATACCAATTTTCAAATAAATCTGCTTTGATAATTTTTCAACTGTTACTGTACATCATACCAAGCAGTGAAAAAAATAGAAAATTCTGATGTCATGTGTCTGAGTTTCTAACTTGGAAAATGTTATGTTAACATTACTTTGGTTCCCAAAATAGAAGTGCAAGGACTGAAAGGGTTCATTTCTTATTTGCCCAATTAACTGAAGTTGAATACCAGAGTCACACAGAAAGCCTTCTCTGCACATTGTATCTTGGGACTCCCACACTGGCTATATTGCTAATTGCAGTGTGCAAAGAGGACAGTGACTTTGAATATAATTTTAAAGGGGCTGTGGGATTCTGAAAGCTGCTACCCTTTCATGAAACACCTTGGCTCAATTTCTAGCAATAAAATTTGCTAGATGAGCCAAAAGGTTTCCTCTGATTCTTCTGGGGGTTCAAAGTGAGCCCCAATTTCCTGGGATGCTTCATGGCCAGCTTTACAGTATGTGTTTTATTAAATTGACACAGGTCAGCCAATCGTTGAGATACTGTAACTGAAGTGTCCCTCAGGTCCACTGTGATTACCAGTCTCCACAGCGTTGTTGACCTGCCAAAATCTTATGATTGATCTGACACTGCTGTCATTTTTTTGCAGTAGGAAATATATGCAGTAAAAACCGACCCCTTCTACTGTACCTGTAGGGGAATGATAGAGATATTCTGTTTTTTCCTAACAGAGTCCTCATCCATCCTGCCATGATAGCTACATCCTATAGTTCTGGCATGGTGTGGATCACAACCCTGAACAGTGCAGGGTTGGACCAAACTAGAAGATTTAACAATCTTACATCATGAAGAGAACCTGAGTTATTTGTGGTTGCATTGGGCTCCTGAACCTACTGTAAGACAGCCAAAGTTGGCAGTGGCCAGCAACTGAAGCAATAATACTCTACTTCTGCCTAGTATCTGTCCATGGTACTTGGACATCTGTAAAACATGGTCACTTCAAGACAGTAGCCTATTCTGTAATGGCATCAATTAGAATTTGAAAGGGGACGTGGTCATTTGTTGATGGTGTGTTTGGTTTTTGGATTTGCATTTGATTCTGAACCGATCAACAGTGGAAATGGAAGTTGCGTCTTCAATTTGTGCACTCACTCTCAAAGATGAAATATCTTTATTAGGTATCTTTTTTTTGTTTCACTTTGCCAACTTTTTGACTCTCAAGCTGATCTTTCTTTTTCCGTACATATGATTAAAATTAAAAAAAAATTGTGATGCATAAAACACTCAGGCTTTGTTGGGATAAACTCTTTGTTAAAAAAAATGCAATTGATCAAAACTCTAATTGTGCTCCTGTACAGTGAAAAAAATATACAGTACATGCTTAAAATAACATTCAGAAAGTCATTAATTGGACTTTTATGATAACCGAAAAAGCAAACACTCCTGTCACTAATGAATATTTTAATACATTTCTCTGCTGTTCCACATAATCAGTGGCATGGATGTGTGCCTTGACACACAGGATTGTGACATAATGCCCCCCCCCCCAATTCGTATTGACAGGGATGTTATTCCATTTGTTATGGGAATTATCACTTTATGAAGAGCCTGCTGTCACAGCAGAGAGTGCTGTTTATAAATATTATGACAAACAGCTTTATTAGCAGACCTTTCTTTAAAAATGCAACTGTTTCTGAAATCTGGGAATTGTGGAACTCCTGCAGAGTCCTTGGTTGCAATGGATGAGCTACTATCACCCTCTGCTGTAAGTCTGTCTCGAGCAGCTATACTGTACATACAGTAAAAGTTCAGTCTTCTCTGAAAATTCAACTTAGTCTAATTGAGCTGCCAGGATTTCATTGATGAGGTCAGAATTGCAGCGGACTATTCACAGATGGCATTATGAAGCTGGTATGGAGTTTGGAGGAATGGGAACTGTCAGACAAGGGCTGGAATCAACATATAGGGACATACAGGGAGAGGCAATATGTAATTGACCACAAATGATAACATTAAAAATAGCATGTCTTAGTATCGCAGTCTCAATATTCTTGACATTAGCAAAGGTTTGTAGGTTTGTTGTAGAAAACAGCCAGGAATAACCAAATTAGCATATACACTGCAATCCCATACAACAAACTGCAGAGGTCAAAGACAGAAAAGAGAGCAGCAGTTTCTGATATCACACAAGCATCCACGCACCAGCCAGCCACAACAGTCACAGTTACCATATGTAGCAAGCTGGAGAAACCCTGGGCATCTTCCAACCAGCCTGGTGTGTCACAATCTTTTCCTTCAAATGTTTAAAAGCGTAGATCGGATGAGCAATACTGATGGCACAGCCACAATTGCAAAGGTGTTTATTGGGAGAAACTGTCCACACCAAAAAAAACAATGTGAACAATAAAAACTAACCAAAGTGGGAAAACACAAAACCATATTGATTTAGATATAGATATATAAATCAATATATTGATTTAGAAAAAAATAGATTTTTGTGGGCAGCTCCTGCTCTACATTGCTACCAACTCCCTCCTATCTCTCTTCTCCTATCTCGATAAGCTCCTTTTCTAGGTAAAACTCCCCCCAGAATATTCCACGACAAAGCAAAAAGAAATTCTACGAAATAATTATAAGAATAAAAAAAAGAATTCTGATATACACCTTTCTCCAGTAAATACACAATTAAAAAATCAACCTAATATTAATAAAAATTAAATGTCATCACTCCTTTTATGTATATAAATATTTTTAAGAAAATACTACTCCCCTCTTAATGGTATCTTCTTACAAATTGATCCACGCATGTGCAGCCCTGAACAGGCACTCCTAAGCCAGCCCCTGTTACCATGGTTTGGGTCCTACAGGTTGCGAGAGAAACCATTTTGCAGGTGAGAAATCAAAAGAAGGCGTTTATTGGAAACACATGAGTCAAACACCAATTTATCAATATACTGTACATTGTTAATTTCACTTATAAAACAAAGGAAACAGGTGTTTGGTTACACCTACACCCACTGTGACCAGAGTCCTTTATGAATTGAGGCACTCTGAATGCATTAAATCCCACTTTTCCAAAACAAACCTTTTATTCCGATGATTTTAAACTAGCTTAGAGCCTCTCACTTGTAGTCTTGGAAAGTCACAGTCCTGCAGGTTTTGAAGATGACTGTAGACCTAGAAACTGATAATTAAGAGATGTTAAGTCAATAATTTATTCAATTAAGCCATTAGGTGCTCAGATCAATTGAAAATCAGGAGATATTGTTTCTGTTGGGAGCAGGAGAGAGACTAGTGAAAGCAAAATTAATGTTTTGATTATCTGAAGTGTCTTTTTTTTTGTAATTTTTTTATAGTGTTTTTCTATTTTGTTTTGTCTTGAGTTAACTTTAAGGCAAGAAACATACCTTTAAATATAAAGGAGAGAAAATATTTTTACTAGATAGTTTGTAAACATGATAGATAACAGTCTTTTAGTTGGTTTATACATAATGTGATAATATTATGTATGAGGCAGGCTTATAACTGTATTGCTATGTTATTAATATTAATTATGACACAGCCATGGAAAATTCTGATACCATTTAGCCAATACTGCAGTTATTAATTAGGGTCAAACAGTGGAAACACAAGTCAGAAACCATTGATGGCTTAAGCAGCTCACTTGTTGAGTGGTTCCACTGAACCACTGAGTGGTTCCCAGGTCAGGTTAGGGGTTGCTGGTACAGTATGTGCTCTGAAACTGCTCACCAATCAGAATTCGTAACTAAGGCTGAGTTGGAACCAGACCACCTAGAGAAGGCCTAAATGAAAAGATTACTCTTGGTAGTAATTAATGAACATAAGAAAGATTACCAACAAGTGGAGACCATTTGTCACTTCCAGCTCATTTGGTAGTTTAGTAGTTAAAGGATCCAGGGATCTCATGCAGCCATTTCTTGAAAGAAGCCAGGGTTGTGACTTCAACAACATGGGTGGCTAGATTATTCAGTGCACTTTCACATAGTTTCTACTTGTGTTCTCCAATTTAAATTTACATTGTTGAATCTGAAGACGTCCGCTCGGTTGACTTTGTCAATGCCCTTGAAGACACTGAAAACGTGGATCGGGTTACCTTGTATATTTTATTTGTTCAATGAAAGGTTCAGCCATTCAGTTTCTTCAGCCTCCATCCATCTAGTTGCTCTTCTCTGCACTGGTTTCAGAGCAGCAATATCTTACCTATAACGTTGAGAACACAAGATTTTTGGACAATGTGTTCTAAATGAGGGCTTAGCAGTGTGTTCTGACTTTTAACATAACTTCCCTTGATGTAAGTCACAATTTCCACACATTCTTTTCCATTAAAGCACATGTTGTGAGTGGCATTTGTGTCACTTGTGGCTTCCATTGGAACAACAGCACTTTGCAGATCAAATCAGAAAAGAAAAAATCAAATCAATTGACTCCATCTACCCATGAAATCCCATTTGAAGCAATAAAATCCACATTTGTGTGGGTTCAGTCTATTTAGAGCGTGGGCTGTCACAACATTATCACAACGGTGAAGGAGAATAGTTTGTAAAAGGCCTTTTGAACTCACAATATTTGATTTTGCACATGGATAATATCATTGCAGCACTCCCTAAATAATACGCAACTACCACTTTTTTTGGTAGTTATCATCAGTGTATATTTTCTTCTATTTGAAGAATTGCAATTAATCTTGATCTTTTTAATACTTTAAATCTTTTATCAATACATTTGAATATATTTTTCAGACGTGTCAGATATAGAAACAGGTTTCAGATCCATATAGAACATGCCTTCAGGGAAGTGCATTTACTGGGGAAAGGAACTAGATTTCTGTTTATTTTCTCTCCCTGAAGGGAAATAGCTGATAGACGTGTTCTCAAAGCGTTTTTCTGCATTGTATTTATTTGTGAATCTGAAAGAGTGTTGGAAAAGAGAGAAAAAAATATGGACAGATTCTCACTGATGACTTTGAGGTGCATAGCGCTCCAAATCAAAATAGCATCTTGGCATTACTGCAAGAGTGCAAGAGACTAGACAGAAATTTAAAAGCATTATTTTGCCATTTGTCCAAATAGAAAGTAAGCTGCTGGTTTATATCCAAAGAATGCAATACAGGATAAGACTTTTTTCATAACACAAATGAGGTTATGCTTTCTGGGTTCAAAATATATCTGAAGAATGTAATCAAATTTTGCACTTTTTCATCATCGACCTACATTGCCTTGTAATGAAACCACATAAGGAGATTAAACACAACTATTAAAATCTAATCCATTCATCTTTGCTTCAAGAGATATCGACCTTCAATTATAGTTTTAGGTTTAGCAATTTTATGTGGAGTAGATTGGGATTTCTGATCTTTATTTCAAGGTATGAAATGAATCCTTCACCTGGTTTTAGGAAGCTTAGATTATTATAAATGGGTTTTCATGTATTAAAAACTCTAATCATGTCTGACTTAATATTTAATATTTTAATCAAAATTTAGGGAATTATTTCTGATTATTTTCAAAATACTTATCCAATCTCATTATTTACAGGCAAAACTGTCATCTCATCAGTCAAAACCCCTAATATTTACTGTATTTAGTTTCAAATACAGTATGTATATGTACATGAAACAATTACCTAATATATTTAATTTAGCTGTGAAAATCAAGCTGAGCTAATGTGGAATTCTTAATTTGAGACGGCTTTTCTGAATGTAGAAGCTGTTAGAAAGTACAAAATGCATTTTCCACACAATTCTCTTAACGCAGACAGATATTTGGCCTTTGCCTTTGTCCAGAATGATACAACAGAAGCCAATAAATGTAATGTATGTATTTCAACTATTTTTTTCCACAGCATTTGTGGAAAATCATGTGATTTGTGGGAACAAGTGAAAGATCAAGCATTCCTGGACTAGCCTGTGCTCTACTGGGGATACAAAGGTAACAGTTCAGCAGGAACTGTATTCACTGTTGGAACTGTATAAACCTGACATGGATTTTCGGAATGTATTGTCAAATTAGACTGTGTGTTTGGAGACTGATTGTACTTAGAGAAGGACTGTTTTGAGATGGGGTCTGGATTTTCTAACCGCAACTGCTTATTGTATCTTTATGAAATTATTATAATCTTGTGTGTAACAGTCAGATGAATAAAATAATCGGCCTGGCTGAAGTCGCCAGGGCTGTGCTGACTCTACTGTGTCACCACTAATGTGTCCCAAACTGAATTTCCAGGCCATGAACTTTCAGTTTGGTACATCAGTGCTTTCTTGCCTCATTCCTTCATCTTCAAAAAATACAAAAGCGGAAACAATAAATGATGATATGTTTGATGTGGTGTTGCATGTGTATTTAAGTATACAGAAGCATATTCTTTCTCTTTTTATGGTAACAGAAGCTGTGCATTTAATTTCTTAAAAGTGTTATTTTCCCCATATTCTCATACATCTCATATTGCAAATTCACATAGTAAGTGCTTGGAAAATCTACACTGTATTGCCTGGTTCATTTTTGCAACACACACAGTACATAAATAATGCACTTACTGTATAGTCTAGTTCATATCTCATAGTCCTTTGTGCTCCACAGATGTCCTTTTGCTACCAAGAAAGTTGCTCTCAGCTGACTTTTTTGTAATTACACAGATTCTTTGTCCCATGTGTGTACAAAGCTTGATTTATTTTCAGGAGTATGAAATCAGCTCCAAAGCAGTAGACGTGAGTATACAGTGTACAGATGTCTGTTTGCTTGGCTAACAGATCCTGTCTCCTTTGGTTAAGCAGAAAGGACATTTAATTATTAAATGCATGAATGTATAGACCTTATCATACATTATCATACATTATACTCCATATAACACAAGGTACTCTTTTTGTTATGTATTATTGTATTTATACTCTACAGTACAGTATATCTGAATTCTCTAAATGTTTTCCAAAATTACACATACTTTACTGTAATACAGAACTGGTATTGTTATGATGCCAAAAACAGTACATCTTAAATAGTTCCTTTCAAATTTTTATAGAAATTGAGAATTACTGGAATACAATGTTGTCGTGTAATGTAAAGTTTTGGCTGACCTATTCTGATCTTTCAGACCATGTTAATCTTTGCTAATTTTCTCCCAGATTATCATTATTATTCATTGAGAATGGCCTCTGTTGAACCTGTTCATTCTCCCCATGACCCTTGTGCTTGTGCTTGTGCTTGTGGTAGGAAAAAGGTCTATGGATGCTTTCCTCTGGAGCATGCTTTGTCAAGCTGTGCATCATTTTTCATACAGCGAATCTCGCAGTGTCTTACAGGACAATTGCAATACTGCTGCTATTAGGCTCTGTGAATTAACAGAGCTCCTTGTTGTGCACAAAATGGAGGATCCACTTGCCAGCTGGAGTTTTGGTTTCACTCTGTCTGTTGTGCAGTGCTGCTTACCAAACCCTATACTCATGGGACACAACTTTTTAAATGTGTGATTCTGTTTGAAAAATAAGACAAATACAAACAGAAGCCATGAATTGAAAACAATACATTGTAGTCTTGTATAATCCCACAAATCTTTTTACCAACATGAATCTTGCATGCTTTGTCCCCATTTTCAGTCTTTAATGAGTAGAGTTTTCCCTGTATGAACACCAGTTATGATCGTACTTGCAGCGCAGTTTCTAAAGGTATTTATTCAATTTCCTCTCAAACACAATTCAAGAGGAAACTACTGTGTCTATGAGTCATCATAAGTTTTTCCAGTGGAGTGATCATCATAAAGAAAGAAAAAAGTTTCCATGACATTTACTAAAGATTTGGTAATGACAATGACATTTTAATCTAATCCTGAAAATTAATGCTTTTTATTAAAATGCTCCATTGCATCCAGTAGATTCCATTTTAATAGCTTTTGCTTACTTAGGGATTGCTGAGAAAAGTTTAATACTGCTCGAATGCTAATAAGGTTGAATTACATCTGGTGTATATAAATTAAGGTGTAAAATAAGGTATCATAAGTGCCTTGGGCATTTACAAGTTTATTTTAGTCTATTTTATTCCTGGATAAGAAAAACATACATTTTCATTAATTAAAAAAAGAAGAAATCGATCCTCTAGATAATGAGCAATTCTTGCATTATTTGAAAATGAATTGAGAGTTTCAAAACAATTAGCAACAGCAAATAACAACAGCTGTTCCTGAAATAAAAAATACATCTGCTGTACTCTTTAAAAAGTACTTTAAAAAATCAGTGTTGCCATTGCTAGATTTTATTCAGATAACAGTCTTTATTGTTTCTACTACCATAGATTCTCACAATTCTCATTATTACGTTAATAAAACTATTACATAAAACTGTGCTGGAATATTGTAAGACTGTGTACTGTGTCCCTGCCAGGGTTCGAATCACTGCAGCAGAATGCAATGCTGTCTAGGTTTCAAGGAGGGTGATGTTACTTCAGTGCACTGAGCCCGTAACAGTTGGATTTATACTAGCCTGAGCTACCGAAGAGGATGGCAGTGTAAAAATGTAGAAATGAGAGCTTGCTTATTTATTAATTGCTTTCTTTTACAGTATACTGTACAGTTTATCCACAAGTGTATTTAAATGAAAGAAACTGAAAACAGCTGTGTAGTTTTCCTGCTCTAACTTAAGTGTTTTTTCCTTGTCTTTTCATTAATATTCAATGTTCTGACTTTGCAAACTAGCATGCCCCTCAATGGAACACTTTATTTTCAAAGAAGTTAAAATGAGAAAAAACGCACCAAGCCGACAGCCAACACATTGTTACTGTGCCTTTATGTTACTTCTATTTGAAAGACCTTTGAACCTGAACATTCTCTTAACTTTACCTTTCATCTTTATTTTATTAATTCAGCTTTTACTGAAACATAAGAAATGCTGAAAAGATTGACGGATATTCATATTGTATTTGAATTACAAATTAGAGAGTACAAAACAGTGTCATTGCACAACCCAGACATTATTACACCACTTCTATTTTGTTTTAATTTTTAATATCACATCTCTATAGTGATGGCCCTTTTTTGCTTTACACTTCATTAATTTCCACAAATAGAATTACAGGTCACATACTGAAGCAGGAATGTTTACAACAGGTTGAATGTGGCAATTTAATCAAGGGGTTTTAGTCATAATGAATACAATTATAGCATTACACTCATGCAAATTGTGCTTTCCATTTGGTCATGAAACGTTTCTCATTAGGTTAATGATGCAAAGTATTCATAATAATAAATATGGATGATTGTTTTAAAACAAATAAAGTGACCCTACAGTTGTTCTGTATAAAGTTAAAATGTGATTTATAAAAGTCCATTGTCTGATATTCTTAAGCAAAGTTATGTTGACAATTATAAGTAACATATTGAAATTGAAAACAGTTTTATCTGTATCTTTGAAGATGTGATTTGGATACAATACTTATCAATACAGATTCACTTACATTCATTTCAATATAAAGTGCTAAAAAATATTGTCTTTAAGGATTGTAACCCTAATCTGAAACTTTTAAATGTAAATTAATTAAATGAAAATCAATATCTGAAAAGTCTTATTCTGGATAAGTTCAAACCACCCAAGTCGAATATGAATGCAGGTCAAGGTGTTATGTAAACATGTACAGTACACCCTCTTGCGACACACCACACTTTTAACAAAGTGTTTCCTGTGACCTGAACACATAAAAACCCTTAATGTAGAGGAAGCTTTAATTTAGAAGTCCAGCAGGGCTTTACAGCAGTACCTAAAGAAGCCTCCCCAGGCTGCTATTTAAGTCCCAGCCACTACTATCACTGTAGTGATCTGAGATGGATGCACTGTGCAAGTATACAGAAAAAAATACTAGAGCAGCCATGTAATTCTTCAGCCAACACGATTTTCAAGTTTACTGTACAATACTGTGCCAGGTTCTGTATACTGTAACTCTAATAATGCTGATGGACTATCCAGGTTTCACTGCTTGCAGTCATGTTGTGGTAGGTCTCAGCTGGGAGGGTATGCAGTGCTTTGGAGTGCAGCTGTACTGCCAAACTACAACTCCTGGACTCCCAGGCAGCTATGGGACTATTGGAGGGACAACCAATGACTTAACCTGAGTTGATTACTTGCTGCTCTTTTCTATAGCAGTCTGGGCAGGGGTCTCCAGCCCTGCTCCTGGACAGCCCCTTCACACTAGCTTCTAGAGGTGGCCATTAAATATCAATTTCTAAAGACCTGGAGCAAATAAACTGTGGTCACTGAAACAGGTGATTTGTTAAATTCAATAAAGAACATTTGGAACATAAAGTTGAAGACCCTCCAGCCCTCCAGTAATTTGTTCACTTAATTGAACAAATGACTTACTTAATTTATCAATAACATAGAAGTGTAGTTTCCCTAAGTCACTTTAGATAAAAGCGTCAGCCAAATAAACTAATAACAATAAGCAATTTTTTTCCTGTATTCTTAACAAAAGTGTGTTAAGGGAGGATACAGTTCTGGATTTACAGATACAGTGTGTCCGGAGGGGTGAAGATGCTGTACCCTTAAGCATGTTGCTTCACTCAGGTTACTCCAGAAAACTGCACAGGTACAATTGTATCTGGCTTTGGATAAAAGCATTGACCAAATAATAACCATACTTTAAACAAAATCAGTAAATATGATTCTCTCAATTACTCATTAGCCCTTAATTTGTTGGAGCAGTGTGTTTTACCTCCATTAAAGCAAGTGCCTGACTGTTAATTTTCAGAAAAGTATAATGCATGCACAGGTTTTGATTAAAAACATTATGTAAATATCATTAATATATAAGCTGTTAAAAAGATAGCCATCTACATAAATCTGATGAATACTTTAAAAGGGTAAAAGGGAATTGTATTGTGGGTTCATTGTAGAAAGTGATTGACTTCCCAGATGAATGAGAGGAAGGGTTTATTATGAGTGCAATAGGAAAAGTATGGTCACTTTCCTCCAAAGCAATCTTGCCCAGCCAGCTGCAGTATGTAATTGAAATCTTTATGGGACATTGTCTGGAGAGTCAGGATTAGCAAGGTGATGGAGTAAATCTGATGTCAGTGACAATCAAGAAACAATTAAATCTTTGACATCGCAGCAAAGGTTTCTGAAAGGCCATGGCAGGATTACCAACCATGATTTAAAATGTGTATCAGCTTGACTTACTACCGTGAGCTTTCATTTACAACTCCATGGAATGAGTGTAATATAGAATATATGCGCAATACAGGTGTTATGCAGCATAAAGGACCTGTGCCTAATTTATAGTGATATTCCTCATTCTTGTCACCATATTTGTGTACTTGTATACTTGTTTGCCCTTAAATGTTTAAACAAGTCTTAATACTCAAATCAGTAATTTACTTAGTAAGTAATCTATGCAAATAAGCTGTCATTTTCTGGTTTAAAAATGCAAAAAATATTTTAAGATGTCAGTGAAAATTATACAAGACTGTGGTACTCTGGGACAGTGATTCACCCCTACTGCTTTAATACACTTTATTCATCCATCTGCCACCCATCCACCAATCCACCATGCAATCATTCATTCATCAGTCCATTCATCTGCTTTAATGTGGGGTTAATTGGTTTAATTACTTAACTGAAAGCTCTACAGGAAAAAAAAACAATAGGCCAAACAATGTGGAGAGTGGAGACTGGAATCCTTGTGTTATGTCGTAGAACGAAATGAACGAACAAATACAGGTAAGTGTGCATGGTCGCTTAGTGCCAGATTTCTCATTCAAGTCCAATGATTTCTGTTTTCCTCCGGGCACAGAAACTGTTGCTATTGTATCAGCATTTCAGCCTCTCAAAGGACATGGTGAAACTGACAAGAGAGACCACCGTGGTAAGCAGTAATGGTATCGGCTACGACAACATGGCTGGGTGGCTTGTTACAGACCTCACAATTTTAAATGCACTTCACAGCAATTACCACATTACCACACAGTATCTAGATTATTGATATAAGTCAAGAAGTGTCTACACGTCTACACTAGGGCAGTGGTCCTAATACAGATCCTTAAAGTACTCAGCTAATTACATCAAGCCTTATCTGTACTGTCTTTTTCTATCTATTAACCAGTCTTAAATGCAAATATCATACATCTAATACCTACAATACCTACTGTCCACATTTTGAGAACTTTAACCAAAGCATTCTGAAAAGAGAAATAATCCTCACTCATAATCTCTGTGTGTCTCTGTGTTACTGATGTTACTTATTCAATTTGGTTAATTAAGACCAGCTACAGTATTTCAATTTTTTTCACAAGTATTCTCATAAGAATGTACTGTACATAAAAGTCACCTTGTGGACTTTAGTTACTTCCACATTTTTTAATGAATTAATAAGGTTGATTTAGAAACAAGAAGAAATAAAGGAAATTGTATTATAAATGTTATGTTTAATAGATAAATTTTCTTATGCATTCCATAATGAATTTTCTGTTTGCTGCATAACACCTATGCAGTGTTAAATTAATAAATGTTAATTTATTATACAGTAATATCTATATACTGTACAGTGTATGGTTTTAAACCAGACTTAATTCATGTTTAAAAATCTTTTCATTTTGGTATTTCAAGGATACACTACTCCAGTCCCGGAGTACCAAAAGTCTTCTGGTTTTCTTTCTATCTGAGCTTTTAATTGCTTAATAGAACAAGCTAAACCTTTCCTTGTCATTAAGAAGCTGGAGATTTAAAGAGATCTATAAAACCTGTCGGACAGCACCTGGAAGATCAGGTTTGGGCTCCACTATGGTATTAAATTGAAAACCAGCTTTTAAATCCAAAAGTGTCATTTCATTTAGGGGAAGACTTGAACTTTGCACTCAATGTTTAAAGTACCTTGATGCACAAATCAGTCTGTTTGTCTCCAAAGTAATGCACAGAGAGTTGGAGGGTAAGCAATGTGTATTAACTTTTAAAATATTTCCAAGGAAAATTGTAATGCTAGTACTGAGCCAAGCCAAAATAAAAAAAAAAAACTAACAAACTTGAAGGGGCTGTTATGCTCCTTTAGAGATAATCTTCAGAAGACTCTTTTTTAATATTGAACAGCTTGTTTGAACATAAATGAAATGTGCACAGAGATAAGAAGCTTCTAGTACATAATAATTGTTTTTCTTTGATGTTTTCCTTGAAAGGAAGAAGATTCATCTCATGTTTTCACAAAACGTTTCTCCTGTACATGAAGGGCCCTGAATGCAACCAAATGTAAAACAATAAAATATTATCTTAGATGTAGAAAAGAAATTCTATCTATGTAGGAATTCTGCTAAATTAGTAATCCCTATAACTAACCAGCCAACTGTCACTTCAGTTAAAGTGTCTCATAATTATTGCCTTTGTATTCCTTAATTTGCTTTGCATTTGTTCTTCTCCCTTAGTGCAAAGACACAAATGTGCACATAGAGTTTTATACAGCTTAAAATGCAAATATATTGCAACTGTTTAAATTTATTTTCATAGTACATCAATTCAGCACAAAATCTGAGTGTTAAATACCAGAAACCTTCAGGCTGAGAGGCTGCATTGCTCTTTTTTACTCATAGATGTACAGTAGTAACTGAGGTATAAAATGCAGTATTAAATGTAACAGAAGCATGCTAGGTAGTAAGAAATCATATTTACTGTATGTTAATTTCTTGATGTTCCTGGTGATAACCTAAACTTTTAAGATAAAATTATAGTTACCGTGAAGCAAATGCATTAATTTTTTGTACTAATTTGAACGTTGGTTTTAATTACCGAAATGCATTTTTTTGCACTTTTACACAGGCAAATGTAGCAAAACGACTTAAACTATGTTTATCTAGCTTTGTGATGGATTATGGTAACATTTCTAAATTTTGTCCACTCATTTGCACCACTTCCACTAGTGTTGCATGAAGGTCATCAGTTAAAGCCCATGGACCATGGTGAATGATACCAGTGCTATCATTTGATTAGGAGCCCATCTGTCACTTTTTGTTTGACGAACGTAAAATGTCCAATTATCACTTAATATCTGCTCTAATCAGTTCAGGCAAAGTTCACAAGCACCAAAATGGTCAGGGTTCTGAGCTTTCAAATGTAGTGGCCATGGGGAGGGTTGAACTGAGCACCTCACTTGCACTTTGCTGTTTTAAATCTGACGCTTCAAAAATGGACTTTTGTACTCGACATCTGTGAAGATGGTTAGAATCATTTTAAAGTTAAGATTGGTGTTACTCTTCCCTATAAAATTAAAGATTTCAGTCAAGTTTCGTTTTATTTGGATGAAATAAGATTTATGTAGGCATTTTATATTCTTCTCTTTATAAACATAAAATACTTCACCCCATCTCTTATCAGAATTCTGCTTATTCCTTACAGTGGTTGTGGCAGTCCTAAGCCTATCCTTGAAGCTTAAGAAGCAAAGTAGGATCATACCTTGGACAGGATATCCTCATGGTGCATGCTCACAAACACACAGGGGTAATTTAGTAACACCATTTAACACAGACAGCTTGTCTTTGGCAGGACCCAGTGAACGAAAGTCACAGGAACATTCAGATCTCATACAGAAGTCAACGCAAGCCTGAACTCAACCCAGGACCAAGAACTGTGAGCCAGAAGCGGTAACACCCAGAGCACTTAATGACAAGAGACATCTCTCATTTAGTAACAGCATCAGTAGGAGCAGTAATGCTAGTAAGCAACATCGTTTTGCTTTTTCTTTCACTTCCAGGTTCCAGATTGCTTACAGTATATCTACCTATTTACCATCCATTTTTAATGATTTATAGCAAGTCTAAAACAGCTGTTTTATTTTATTCTAAGAAAAATGTGCATCATTTTTTTTTCCAATTTGCAGTTTAGTATCTATAAAAAGACAATATGATTAAATTAATGATGGCATTTTTTTGTTCATTCGCGTTTTCCCTTCAAAGTTCCCTTACATGGATTAACAACATTGCAAGTAAATTGCACAGCCACTGCACATAAACAAGGCTTTACTGGCATTTAACATTAATGTTGTTGCTGTTGCTGCTAATGCAGCAGAACATGTAATATATTAGAAAGAGATCAGCCTTTGCAAGGGGAGGCAGTTGCTCTGGGATTATAGGAGGGTAATGAGGAAAGGAATGTGAATGTCAGACAGTTAATCTATGCCAGAAATTTCTTCTTTTTTCTCTGTGTGTCTGATTAAGAGCTTTGGCTAAGGTTCACTAGATAAGGATGCAATGTTAGACTTCTCGAGTCAGAAGCTGTGCCTTCCAGAGACAGACAAACAGAAAACCCAGATTACCAGAACAAGTATATTTTTAGTATTATTAACATGAGTATTGTAAATCTGTCTATAATAGAATATTTTCAGACTTCAGTGTCAACAGAATACATGTCAGTGCATACTCGTAAGGACAAAATACGAGCATGCGTTTGAAATAATTTTTGCAACAGCATTTCTCTCTAATAATTGTATTACAGTACATATTGGAGCATTGTATCTGATGTGAGTATCAGCTGTTTAATTTACCTTTATTTCCTCACTGTGAAACAAACATGCCGTTGAGTCTATTGAGACCCCTAGCTAGGACTGACCATAACAATGTTTCAGAAAACAAGCTCCTGAGAAAATCTTTTCTTGATAATGAGGAGTGAACAGCCATCTTATTATTATTAATTTATGTGGCTCAAGCTTTTCTCCAGACTGACTTCCATTTGTGCCTGTTTACACAGTAGAGTAATTTGCTGTAGCAATCTAAGTGAAGTACCTGGATCAAGGGTTCAACAGAAGTGCCCCTTCCCGGACTTGAAAGCACTGACTCCCAGTTACAGGTCAAGAGCCCTAATTACTACTCCACACTATTCCCCTTGTAGATGTTCTCTAAGGTTTGCAGTTAACATTTGAAACTGCTGTAAGTTTCCTTCATTGTCTATTTAATTTGTCATATGTAATCAATATAGTTTCAGAGCTTTCATATCTGTGGCTCATGCCATGCTCAGGCATATTCCCATCCTTCCCTGTACAGGGGAGTCTAATGGAAACTAGTAATTTTCATATGTTAGGCTTGACATGGCAATGCAGCTTTATCTGTGCAAAGATGACCACAGAGCTCATTTGTCAAGACACTCAGTGTTGCTTCCGGCATTGAACATTGACGGTCTTTTACAGGTGCCGTGCATGAAATAACTTTATGAGCTTGATGTGACAAAGGCATGGGGGTTAACGCCACTGTAATGATAACAAGTAGGTGCATTTTTGGATTGGCATCAGTTTTGATTCTGTATCGTTTGCATAGCCAACTCCAGAATGATTTGTAGATGAAGTGGTGCTGCAGGTTGCGGGTTATGGGTGATCCATTTATGGTGTTAAATATGTATTTGAAAGGATAATCAGGTACAGAGTAATATAGCACTTTAGTTTTAGTAAAGTCTATACTGTAGTTGATCCAGAATTCTTGGCAACAGCAATGAACAGCTTTTCAGAGATGGTACTGTAAATACTTTATGCTGGAGGTACCTAAAACCCAGTGTTTGGCACAGAGCAGATCTTTAAGGAGTTATAAATACATCTTGCATTTTCTGTTTTAACAGCCAGAACAGGATTTAGTCAGCAGATCAAGTCAATATCAATTGTATGTACATTTTAATCGCAATGGAAGATTTTCACAGGATTACCATTTGCCTTGCACCTTGGACTAATGTGCTATATCTACTTATTGGAGACAAGGAGTCCTTGTCCCCCTGATCCCAATCTTCACATCAGGAAAAAGTAGTTGTCTTTCTTACCTGAAATTCTAAAACCATCTATCCTCACATGTTACAGTACATGTGACCAGGTGTGAGAGTGGCCAGAATTTGCTCTCCCTTTTCAGCCTATCATATTGTATTTCACAGTTTTCAGAAGTATGACCCTGAGATATTAAAAAAATAAAAATAATATATTAAATGCACAAGAAGGAAAATAGGAATAAGGAATTGGATGACTTGTGAAGTGGCAATAGGATTTAAAGCTTTTTTTCACTTAAGGCCAGGTGTAATTGTAAGCTTAAGAAGGATCTTTGGTGTTAAACTCCTTTTTCTAAGTCTCCAACATTCAACGCCTTACCCCAGTGGAAACGAATCAATATCTCAAAACAACATTACATTTCAGATTACTATTGGGCACTTAATTTAAAGACCTACTTCACCAGTATCACTCCATAAAGCTAGCCAACATACTGTGTTTGACAAGTCATGGATTTGTCAGTCAGTTATTCCTGGTCTGAAGGAATGTCCTACTTGGACTTAATGAAGGAATCGGGTCTTTTCAGCATGGAACACAGGATACTATTTGATGATATGACAGAGGTATTAAAATTACTGACAGGCACTGACTGCAGCCCAGGGTACACATGACAACACAAGGGTCTGGGGAGAAAGACAGGACACACCTTTTACATAAAGATCATACTGTAGGAGTTTGAGACCAGTTTCTTAGTTATGTGTGAGAATCTGACTCTGAATTCATTTAAGAAAAGGTAAATAAAGAATTCTTTCTCCAGTGACAGAATATTAAGATACTTAGAAACAAAATCACAACAAATTGAATGGCATCCTCTTACTTGTGATCTCTATGTTTTCTTATATTTAAACGTAACACTAATACTGTATGTGCAGTGCTGTAAAAATGACTTGCCTTTGATTGAAAAAGTATGGTGGAAACATCTTTTCTTTGAATTACCTATTTAATTACAGGTACTGTAGGCTTGCTATATTGCATAAAACACACACAAGAAAACAAAGATTAATTTGTTACTTTGTGAGGAGAGCATGCACCATCCTTGTGTAAAGAAGGTGTTGAACAACTGTAATCTCCCTGTTCAATTATATTTGCTTCGCATGAGGAAAGTTTCTGTTATACAAAATGCAACTAATTATGTACCTGTTATTGCTTGTATCTCTATTGTATAAAAAGGGGCAAAATGCATACAGGCCCTTACCTGTGAGTAATGACAAGGACATTTCCAGACAAATTCAAACTAGTGAATTTAACCCTGTGTAAAACAAGTGATTCTGAACAAATGATTGGAATAAATGAGTATTATAACATTTAGATTAGAAATGAAAGGAGGCTGTTCAGATAATTGTGTTCTGCTTTTTTAATATTTTAAGTTCCCAGCCCACACAAGGCACTTACCTGCAAATAATGCCAAATTGGTATAAATGAAATGAAAGCTCGCCAATATGCTAGGACCATACAGTCTGAGATCTGGCAAGTTTAAATCATCTGTAGGAGACAGAGATGTACTTTACAGCTACAGTTTTTACTGATGAAAATCTTTATATAGATTTTCCTTTGTAAATGACTGAACAAGATACATTTTAATTTTGAATATAGTACATGCTATAGTTATTTTATTTACAGCTTTCTACAATAGTTTTGGCTTTGTTGCTATTCTTAGTGTAACCTGATGTGTATTATCCTGACTTTATTGATTATTTTATCCTAGTCGTATTTATTTTTATCTGCATTTTCCATCATAATTTACTTTTTATTTGCTGTTTTGATCTCCTGCATCCTCATCCAGCTTTCCAGTATTGAAGGGATTCCATTTCCTGCTCCTTGAAAGCCAGTGGTCTGTGGGTTTTCATTACGAATCTAAACTTTTAACTGCTTATTGATCTAACTAGACCGATTTAACAGCTTGAGGTGCAACTTAGGAGGACACACTTCTTCCCACTGGATCCGGCTTGGACAGCCTGACAATAGAAGCTTAGCTCTGATTTTACCTATTTACAGTAAATCAACAATTACATTTACAGATGTTTTGATGATAAGGCCAGAAACTGTTCTCCAGAAACTACAGATACTAACATTTTACAGCACAGTAAAAGTCATCCAGGTATCATAGGAAAAATAATAACTTATCTTGTCTATGTTTCCTGTTTCTTCAGAAATGTTGGTTTTCCTGCCACTGCTGTGATATGCTAAGTGATGTGTTTTGCACTGCTCATGATAAAAAATAATTAAATTGATTATCTATAGTTTTAATGGGTACCGCTGTGAAGCGCTTTGGGATGCTTAGCTGATTAAGGGTCATACTGTATACTGAGATCTTAAGATATCACATACAGTAAGTCAATTTTATTCATTGCTTAAATTTAATTTTAAACTGATTTCAAATGTGTGATTGATGTAACTGTGTTGATGTACAGTATTTGTATAAAGATGCAATATTAACTAGGTGATAAATATTTTTTATTGATCAATGAATGTTTAGATGATGAACTGGAGTATGTAAACAAATCATTTTCCTGATACAAGATGGTTAATGACATTTTCCTGTCTTGTACTTTCAGTGTCAATTGATGTATTTAATTATTGTAGCCACTGATAGGTACTATTGTAATGAAATGATAAACAGCATGAAGATTTATCTTAGATTAATTCTTTCCACATTTTTAGAAAGAAAGAGAGAAAAGTGGAGATTGACGTGAATTTTGAATTTCACTCGAAGACTAAAATGAATGCAAAGAGATGCATAAAAAAAGTATCTTTGATTAGATTGGAGGCTGTATGGAGAATAGCTGTGCACCTTTGTAACAAAATACTTTAAGGTTAATAAAAAGGAACATGTATTGTCCTTTATACAGTACAGTATTTCATTTTAACTTATTTTTGTTTATAGTACCTCTCTAGGTCTGTATTTTCTCCTACCATAAAATATTAAGAATTTTACAGGTAAAAAAAACACAAATACTGTATGTAAAGCTTGCAAGACAAATGGTGGATTTATAATGTTTATAAGTGGATGCAATTTAAGAGAGGAAAGAAGACTAACCTTGACTAACAGGATTCTTTCTATTTCACTGTACTGTAGGTCATTTTAAACATATTGTGTATTTGAGTTTAAAATCTGTGAATTTCACCATTTCTTGCAAAGTAAATGTTGACCCGAAGATAATAATATGAGCTTATTAGTTCAGATGTGAGTGTCAGCTGAGCCCATGATAAAATCACTGGCAAGGCTCAAACTATTCAAAGATTTCCTTGCTTTACTAGCAGCTGTCACGATTGTAGTCCCTCCCCCTTAAGGGCGCTCCGGCTCTTCCTTGTTTGCCTCATTCCCCGCACCTGTTCCGTGTTCTAGCCTCCTTCCAGCCCCCCTTAAAAGCCAGGCGCTGACGTCCATCCGGGCTCTACATCTGATTCCCATATCGTGCGAGTCCGGGACCTGGTTGCGCCTGGCTCCGTTATGTTTTTAAGTTTCTATGCCTGTTTCTGTTCCCCTCGCCGGTTCCGACCCGGTTCCTGTTTTTAATCCTTCGTTTTGGATGGATCACCTGGCCATGGACTTTCGCCTGTTTTTTGGATTCGCCTATGGACTTATTCTTTGGTTTGTTTTCCTCGGCCACACCTTCCCCGTACACCAGCACACCAAGGACACGCCCCCGTCTTCATTCCCTTCTCCTGCATGACTTTTCCCCCAGTGTTTTCCCACTTTAACCCGGATTGTGTCGTCGGGATAGGGTCCGGAAAGAACTGATCGTTACAGCAGCAATGCACAGTTGTAAGAATGTAAGAATGCACAGTTATCTTGAAGAATGCATAGTAATACATCAATATGTTTCCTAAAACATTGAGGAGACAACCTGATAAAAGCATTCAGTGGGTGAAGGATGCAGTCTCTTTTTTAAATTGACTAAACTGTGTGTCTCAAAATGCAGATGCAGACCCCTGTCTTTGCTTTGATGTCATATTGAATCTGAATATCCAAGAATGACCTCTCTAACCTGAATCAAACTAATTCATCTTTTGTATTATATCTTTATCACAATACTTTCTGCTGTTTTATTATCTAAAGTCTGATTTTTTTTTTTTTTTAGATCTGGTGAAGAAAGCCCTTTTTAAGCTGTTAGACTGGAAAGGTGGCATCAATAGAAACGATGTTTCACTGGCTCATGTTCAAATACTGTAGGCAGCCCTTTCTAAAGTTGAAAGGCTTGTGAATCTGATTTCAGAGGGGGATTTAAAAGAACATTCTTCCTGTATTTTGATCCCTTTTTTATTTTATTTTTTTGTTCTGCTTTAAAAGTGTTTAGAAAGACAAATACAGTACATGTCTTGAAAAACCTTTACAATAAATCTAGAAGTAACCCCTGCTGAAATCTTAACAATTGATAAAGGGGGAAGTGAAGAGGACAAAATAATAATCAGTGAGAAATTTAAATTTCCACATAGACTGATCTCCTAGAAGCTTTAGGCCCCAGTGGGATGTTCCCCAGAAAGGTGTTTTTCAACAACGTCATGCAATGAACAGTTTTTAAATGCTTTTTATTTATCACTAAAGAATTCACTCACAATTTTAAGTGGATGCTGCAGATGAAATTCTAAGCACTTTGAAATGCACATTGGCAAATAATATAGATCAAATCACTTGTGCATTTAAACCATCACATAGCCACATTGAAATTCTTTGATTCAGCTGCAGTTCACTCTGTTAATAAATAGACTTACCAAGAATTACATAGGGTTTTCCTTTTACCCAGTTTGTGAAAAAGAAATATGTTTTTTTTTTTTATTCCTGATGTATGGAACTGTATAAAGACCTGGGAATGGTATGAGCATTCAAATCTATGAGTTCCAGCAAATGGGTAAATGCGATCAGTTACATTTACTCTAGGCAGAGCTCTCCCCTGAAAACAGAGTTGTCGGGTGCAATTTAGTAGGCAGGCTTTATCTTCCTGCGGCGTGCCTGCATGAAAATGCTGTTCCACTCAATTCAACAGCAATTTTACAAGATGAGTTAAGGAATTCTCAGGCCAGTTTTGAAAGCGCTGAAGTGTACAGCAGACAGCTCCTCTGTCAAAGGGGTGGCACTTCTCAGTCATTTTCTTTTTTCTTGGGTGCTGTTTGTTTTGTTGCATTTAAAAAAAAACGCAGGCCCAACAAAGTAAATATTTTCCTCCTGAACAATAGGCAGGCTTTTAAGAGATAATAGCTGTTGAATTTTTTGCAGTTAGCTGATTATAGATCATGTGCTTCCAAATACACCGAAGATTAAAGAAAGGCTTGCAAATTTATTCATAATTACACCGAGGCTAGGGCTATGTTTGGGACATGATTAGCTAGTAATCAGTGAAGAACAAACTGATTATTAGCTGTTCACTACTTGTCGGTCTTCAGGGATTCCACTCAGTGGCCTGATTAAACCCAGCCAGTAGACCTTATATTGCCATATAGCAGCATTCTTATTAAAGTATTCACTTCTTTGCATGAGAATGTTCTTTGCTTCCCTCTAATCATTTATTTTGCACAGAAGCAACACCTCCCTTGATTAGTTTCCAAGGAGGATTAGCTGCTGATGACTGTCTGACTTACGAAAGCAAATGTCACATGGAAGGTAATTTAGATCTTACACTTTACTGCTACTACTGAGGCTTAGGGCAGATGTCATCTTTTATTAAAAAGCCTCCCCTTATGTGATATGTGCTATTTATTTGCAAATCTTCATGCACACATCAGGCAGTGTAAAAAAGTATTTTTGAATACAGCAGTATTATTACACATTTAAATATAATTTTGTAACCTTCCATCCTCGTTATTTTCTACACTAACCTTTTATTACTTTATTGATATTTAGAATACACACAGTAATACAATCCACACAAGCCGTCCTTGGGAATGATAAAGTATAATATTCCCTGTAAAACTATTTCTCAAACATTCTCTCAGGTTATTTTGGTTCCTCTGAACATCAGTGTTAATAACATGTGCTATTTGTGCTTGCATATACATAATGCCTCACGGTTATCAAAATATTGTCTTTTAGTGAAGCAATGCTTTGGGCTCTGCAGCTACATTTAATCTTAAAAGCGGAAGTCATTGATTTTGATTTTGTAGTGATGATATTAGATTGATATTTCTAATCACAGTTACCAACAATGAATGGAAATGAATTGCTTATCAATGGCAATACGGAAACCAGAAAGCAGAAGGTTCAGAAGAAAGATCACTTTGTTAGCTGTAACAATGATAAGTGTGTAAGCATCACAAAGGAATCAAAGTCTAGAAAATAAAAGAATAATGACTCTGTTAACATAAGCAAAGACACATTGAGCTAAAAGCTTGCTGTATCGTTCTAGGGATCATCAACATCACTAACTAAGGAATCTTAATCTTTAAATTCTGTTTTAATTTGTATGTTCATGTCTTTCTAATGTTTTTGCTTTTATTTTATTGTAAAATGCTTTGAGATGATGTGTGATAAAAAAGCACTCTATAAAATAAAAAAATCATTACTATTAACTGTTTTAATCAGTTCTCTAAAAAGCAACACCTGGTAATTCAAATCCTTCTGGACGCACTCCAGCTATAAAGCACAGCTAACTGTTTAGTTACTGCTCCTCAGCTATAAAAGGCAGCTATTGGTCTTGTAAGAAGAGTAATATTCAATCACATCGAAGGTCCCCATGAAACCATTTAAACAGCCTTATTGATTTTTTCCCTGAAGTTGGTGGTATTTAATTCAGACGATTCCCACGGAGTACAAGCATCACCGCAAGCAACTTATCAAGCCTGCAGATCCTCTCAGACCACACTGATACTGTTACCAGATCCAAAAGTTAGAATAATGACAGAATTGATTAGCTACTTGAAGCCCGACAAGGGGTGAAAGAATGTGGCACATCAGTGATGGTCAATAAAGGCATTCATTTAAAAGAGGGAGGCAGAGCACTGTACACTCTGAAGAGTTCAATTTCTACCTTCCTTTGAGATTTACATTAAACTCGTAAGGCAAGAAAAGAGTTGTTGTGAACATTTTCTGCACACATTAATGAGAATCCAGAGAAAAAAACAACAAATGATTTTACCTGGTAAACATATATATATAATTTTCCTATTTTTATAATATTGTTAGTAGCCAGCAGCCATATCACCCTGCAGCTCACAGCTGGCAGCCCATTGAGGCTCAGCAGGTGTGAGCCTGGTCAGTTCCTGGATGGGAGACCTCCTGGGAAAGCTAAAGTTGCTGCTGGAAGACGTGTTAGTGGTTAGTAGGGGGTGCTCACCCTGCAGTCTCTGTGGGTCCTAATGCCCCGGTATAGTGACGGGGACACTGTACTGTAAAAAAGCGCCATCCTTTGAATGAGATGTAAAACCGAGGTCTCTGTGACTCTCTGTGGTCATTCAAAATCCCAGGGTGTTTGTTGAAAAGTGTAAGGGTGTTACCTTGCAGTCCTGGCCAAATTTCCTATTGTTCCCATGTTCCCACTTTTTCCCATAAGTTCGTACTTACAATGCCATGCACAGGGTATGCAGACTATGGACATCTGTTGATAAAGGTGGATCAGAAACACCTTCCTATTTTCTATAACCAGGAAAAAATAATTTAATTACAAGGAAGGAACTGCTTTCTTAGACATTTGAAGAAGACTAGAAGCCTGAATCTAAACAAAATTAACAAAACAATATGAAAAATGTATCATGGGTAAGGTTAAATTGATGGTGGTAACAGGCACATTTTTCATACAACAGAACAGGAGCAAAATACATCTCAATTTTATCCTACAACAGTAGCTAAAGTTTCCCAAGGCAGTTAGACTCAGAGGGCGCTGACCGGTGATGTCATAATTCTACGAAAATGTCATGCCAGCCACCAATGACCAAGAAAACAATATAAATCTTACTTTTATTAATACATAGTCACGTCACTCCTCTGTCGAATGGGATACGCCTAATGTAAAATTATGTTTGCCATAAGAACACAAAAGTAGAAGACATAACCTTTTCTCTGTCTTTTAAACATTATGGCAAAAGTACAGTTAAATTGAATAATACACATCTTTGTTGAACCATATGGAGGTATTGTAAAACATGAGACAAAGCAAGTGGACACAATTGGAAAGCAAATAAACTGCAAAAGTGGAAACTATAGGAAAATAGCCAAAATGCAAATGAAATGTTCAAATGAAATATTGGTACAGGAACACTAACTTTTATAAACTGAGGACATTGTGTTGTATCGGCCTTCTTATCAGATTTTGTTTCAATGTTTGTAGTGGAACCTGCTCCCTATGTAGGCAGTTGTTTTCTGTTACTGTACATCTTTATTAAAAGTCAGTTTTAACACATACATCTGTTTTCATGTACAAATGTTATCCACATTAATGCCTCCGGTATGCTCAATGGAATACATTGTGAAAACTTTCTGCATTAGGACGAAGGCTTTATTCCACCTGTATTGGAAGAACCTGATCACCCTCACATACCCTGAGAACATGAGGACTTGAAAGGTGCTGAATCAATAGTTGGCACTTGTGCTAGTAAAAGGTTTATTCCATAGTGCATGCATAAAGGCACGCCTGAATATGTTTGGAGATGGATATTTCAGTTGCTCCAGCAGTAAGGATTTATACAACTAAAAATAGTAGGTCAATGCAAGGCAGTGATATATGTCCCTGGTGTCAAAGAGTATACTTTCTGAAACAGTCTTAAATCATCGATAGAATCATGTGGATAACATCATTTAGAAATTTCTATACTGGAAAACCAAACCATTGATAATAGTTCATGCAATCTTTTCATCAGGTTTTCTAATGTAAAATGTAATGTCACCAGTCCTGTTTCTGCAAGTAATATTATTGTTGTTATTGAATTCCCTCTCCGCTCTCCTCTTTTAGCTTGTATTCATTTTTTTCATAAATATTTATAATTAGCTTTTCTTGTTTCACAGATAACAAGGAACTGCAATAATCCGAAAGTGATTGGAATGTTTGGAATGCATGCTTATTTAATTAATTTGTATGTCAGGATGAGTTATCTGAAAACGATGCAGGCTAAGGCCAAGAATGAGTAGCTTTTAGGGAGTCACTTCATCAGTTAGGCTTATAGAGGAATTGTGGTACTGTGCTTTGTAAGTATGCTGAGAAGCATTGCAAAAATATTTTTTGTGTTTTTAATGCATCACAGGTTATATAAAGTCAGTGCATCCATTGGTTGGGATCTTTGTTAACATTAACAAATTTCAGCTTCAGCTCATAGTACTCTTTTGTATCACTCAGAATGGATCAAAATAACATCCTTTGCTAATGGAGTGTGGCAACCTTACGTAGAATCTTGTGTATTTTTACACATCTTTTTAACAATGTCTGGTGATAAATTAAGCAGCATAGTAAGATAAGCTCATATGAAAGGAACTCAGTCATCATTTTAATTCTTAATTAATCAGTACATGTCCCATCTGTAGAATGTTCTCTCAGTGTCATGATTATAGTCCCTCCTCCTTAAGGGTGCGCCAGCCTTTCGCTTTAGACTTGATTATGTGCACCTGACCCCTGTTCCCAACCCACCTTAAAAGCCAGACGCTGACGTTCATCCGTGCTCTGTATCTGATTTCCGTATCGTGCGAGTCCGAGACCTGGAAGCGCCCGGTCCCCGTCCGCTGGTTCCGACCCGGTTCATGCTTTTAATTCCTTGTTGGATGGATCACCTGGCTATGGATTTATTCTTGTGTTTTTGGATTACCCTCTGGATTACTTTTGGATTGTTCGCCTCGGCCACACCTCCCACGTGCACCAGCGCACTTCGGACACGCCCCCCTGTTTTCATCCCCGTATTCCTGCATGATCTTTTTCCTAATGTTTCCTCACAATTCTGGACTGTGTCCTCCGCATAGGGTCCGGAAAGAACTGATCATTACACTCAGGTCAGTTTTCTTGGTTTAAATTACCACCTCTCCAATATATCAATTACTATTCACCTTTATTAGTTTATTCATCTAACAATCATTATGTGTACATTCTCATGTGAGTTATAGCTACCGACTTTATAAACATACATCACTTGCCATCATCTATCTACATATTTTACTGAGTCTTTTCCTATAGATTAGGCACTAATCCAGTTGGTTGTTTGAGTTTCGTTTTGTGAAAGTGTGAACTATGAAGCAAACTTTTAATTAAAGTGTGGGATCAAGTAAATTCTCATCTGAGTAAAGGTTACGTTTTATTCCCTGTTCTGCACATACAAATGAGATTACAGTCTGTGTAGTGCAGCCCAGAAGTCCCTGTGCACCTCTTCAGAATTACTATTCATGGTCCATATTTAGAAATCCTCTGCTTATTAAATACCTACGTTTTGGGAAAGGGCACCAATCTGTATTATTAAAACAAGGGTGTTTGATGAGATAGACATGTTATTTCGTTTTAAAAGTTTCAGCTCTAAACCATTTGCCCCTGTTATTGTATTCACTGCAGTTATGGAATAATTAATCAGTAAAACCTTCTCAAATGATTTCTCAAAGCTGAAGCAGAACCATTATGAGAGTCAGTGGCATAAAGTCTTAAGCACTGTGTACTGTATGCTGACAATATACTGTGCTTTACACTTTCCCAGGTTGTGTGTAGGACAGGGAAAACACAACAGTAAAAGAAAATGGAGGTGTGAAAAACTACTACTGAAGTACCACCTAAGGACCAGCAAATACAGAAGTTAAACAGCTGCATAAAACTTTCAACACACATTGGGGGAGCTGTGTGCTGGAAAACTAGCTGACCATTATAAAATCACGTACTTGTAGGCGAAGGGAGTACTAAGCAGTCAAAGAAGACAAAAACAAGACAGTTATATACTGGACATAAGGGTCAAGTGCCCGAAGCAACGAGATCTTTTGGCGACAAAAACTGTGTGACAATAAAGCTGGGAAGATTCTGCAGTTGTGTGAGGCTGTAGTGCGAAAGCAGCCCCTGCATGTTGTCAAACGTACAGGTTTGGAGGCAGCTTGCTGAGAGTTAATCTCTCCACATGAAGCCTAGGGGCTGGAAGCCAGTTAAACCTCCTCTATAACAGCGGCGGTAAATAAATTTGAAGATTTGCCCATCTTCTCAGTTATTTTCACCCCTGCAACCTCTTTAATAGTTTCGATTGAGAATTTAACTTTTAAAACTTTAATGAAGTCAGCAGAGTCAACAGATTATTTAATTTTCTTTTCTTATAATTGTGATGACTGCAAATAAAATATCTGAGATTAGCGCTGTACTGTTCCTAATATCCCAACGTCTGTGGAATGTAATTATATAATTCTATTTACACAATGAAAATGTTATTTGCTTTGTTCTTAGGCATCACATTACTGTGTGGGCTTTTTGATATATGTTAATTATAAAAAGAAATGGAGTATGAGCCGCCTGTAGCCAAAATCAACTACTCCTTAATGCATTTCAATCTCCTTTGTGACATTAATGAATTCAAATTCACCCAGCTGAACCTTTTCACCATAGGTTTTGCAATAAACAAGAGCAACTCCGTATGTTTTTTTCTAAATATGCATATCTTAAGACAAACAAGTTGGTTTTGCTGTTGTGTTTCCCAGTCTCCATTTCTAATTGTTTTGACAAGTGCAAATGCAATTCATCAGATGTGAAATATCACTAATGCTTTGATAATATGAAGAAAAATCACAAATGTATGCATATTCACCTACAGGGAATGGCAATGTGATATTCAGTGTGCTTTCTTTCCTATGACTTTTCAAATTCATACTGTACCAATATTTCCTGGTGATGCCAATGTTCCAAGCCCTTGTTATTCAAGACTGAGTTGCACATTCCTGCCTTCCCTTTCATCACTAATACTTGACCGTAGTCCCGGGGAGGCAGACTAGGTTGTTGCTCCAGAGCATTTTTATTTCTGCTCAGCAACGCACAAGAATAGTGGGCTGGACACATGAGGCTAACCACGTGTTTCAGTACCTACTGCTCTTCAGTCAGCAAGCTGAAAGCTCATGCAATGTTCTGTGAATTGTTTTGATCTGGAAATGACGCATTCATTTAAATACACCTGTTCTTCCCGTTCATATATATCATGTAGCAAAATCAGTAGGTTTACTTATACAGTGACATTAATTTTTTGGTACCCACTGCCTTGAGCAGGGCTGGTGCTTGTCAGCAGTGGAAGGTGAAACCTCAATAACTCATGTGTGCTACAGAATCACTTATTGATTTAAAATGTATTAAGCTGCAAAAGTCTTTAGAGTAACCAAAGGGATTATAAAAAGGATGCTTTATTAATATGTATACTTTCATATGAATGTAGCAGTCTTTCATAAAAAAAATGTGTATCTTGTTCATGCTTCTGTAGAAATTACAACTTATTTTATTTATAATTTCTTAGTGACTGGTGTGGCTAATTTGTCCAGTCATCACAGACTTTTTGGTGTTCTGACCACTATTTACCACTATGGACATGGCCTACCACAGTAGTAGTGCAAATCTTCAAGCTTCTGATCCAGCAACAACAGACACAGACAAATACAGTAGCAACTTCATTGTCTACTGCGTTCTAAAGATTGATGCTGACCCGACGCATCTTCTTCTTCTTCACATTTTCCCACTTATGTGGGGTCTGCTTGTTTGCACCGATTTTTCCACTTCGTACGGTCTGCGGCGTCTCGGCAGGTGACTTTTGCGAGGCGCATGTCGTCTTTCAGCCGATCCAGCCAGCGCGTAAATGGTCGTCCACGGGGCCGGCGGCCTTCCACATTCAATTCGAGGGCGGTCTTTGCCATTGATGCGTCATTGCTGTGGAGCACGTGTCCATACCATCGCAGGCGCGGTTCCCTCATTTTCTCAGTGATTGGGGCGACTCTGAGTGTTTTTTGCACCCCTTCATTCATGACGTGGTCTAGTCTTGTCAAGCCGAGGGTCCATCGCAGCATCTTCATTTCCATCGTATGGAGTGCCTGTTCATGTTTCTTTCTCGTTGGCCAGCATTCAGTTCCGTATAGGTCCACTGGTCTGACCCGACGCATGGGATCTTTAAATAACCAAGCAGTCAGTTTTTGAGTAAGTGTCACAGTTTAAGGATGACCACTTCCACTGCCCAGTTTCTCTGGCTACTATACAGGGGAATTGGGTTGGAAATACTGGTCAAGGGGGAGGGTGCCACGTACTGGTCCACCAGTATCACCTCCAGAAGTGTCCCGGTTTTCCTTTGAGGTCTCCAATCATAGTATTGACTAGGTCCACTCTGCTCCGATCACCTTACACTGTTAGAGTGCAAGGTGGTACTACTGCCATTAGAATTTGACAGAAGTGCAGTGCGTATTATATATATATATACTGTATTATGCAGTATATACAGTGCATTGTGTCTATATTAATATTTGAAATACAAACCAATGTTTTTGAAACACAGTGCATAAAACTGAACGAATCCCTGTGTATCTGCAAAACATTTGACCCTTTGTGAAAACAGTTCAAAACTAATGTAAAATCGATGCTAAGTGATAATTCTAAAATTTCTGTAATGCAGATTTGATAAGATCAGTGTGTAGCCTAGTGAAATAGATAAATTTTCAGAAATAATTAATATCAGTGTCTGTTGATAATTGTTATCTACACAAACCTTGCACAGCAGTTATTCTCAGTCTCCATTTGGTATCTTGGCTGCCTGGTGCCTACTTTGCATTCAGCTCTCTAAAAGGCTGATTAATGTGGTCTAGAGGGAAACTGTCAGAAATGGCAGACTGAATCAAGGGATTTTCCTTCAACATTCAAATGACATACAGCAGCAAGAGAATTAAACAGATGACTAACCAGTGCCCTTTTGTCTGCAGATGAAGATGGGATTGCCAACTTGTAAACGTTAGACTGACATTTGGGTGGATTAAACCTTCCTCTGATTTTGCCGTTGGTTCCTAATCACTTGTGTATTCTTGAACTCGAGTGCTTCAGCGAAAGCCTTCTTACATTCATGTTTGTTGAAGTTCTGGTTCTCCCTACAAACATTTATCCACTTTGAGGCAGTGCTCTGACACCAGCTATAGAGAATTATTGGTTTCAGGATATTTAATTAAAACGTTGGGCAAAAAAAAGCTCCACTGTCAACATTTACAAGCATTGCAGAGCAGTGTGCGGTAATTGAGTTTACTCGCTAATGTTTATCAGTGGGCTGCAGTAGCTGCAGGTTCATTTTGCTTCATGCTGTTCGTTGTGTCTCAAAGACTCTACCCCATGCTGCTTTGCTTCTGATTCTCCTGATCTGGCTGTTAGCTTTCATTCCTAAAGTCAAGATGAAAACGGGATAAAAGACTCTAATGAAGGGTGATAATGTAATTTATTAACTTTTGAGGAGAACCCACATTAGCAAGCCTATTTTGCTAATCTGGGCCCATTATTAATCACATTATTAATATATGTATGTTTTTTAACTGCAGCTTCAAAACTTAAATTAAAATAATAATGAGATAAGATTTGAGATTGTTTCCAATTGTGCTTTAAAGTTTCATTAAATTTTGAGAGAAAGTCCAAACATGAATTCCATCAGTGATTAAAAGCTTTCATGTTTAAGATTGAAGTGTAGATTGGCACAATCAATTAATTGTGATTAACATTTAAGGCAGTGATATTCTATATAGGCTACGTTCAGTGCAGTTGCTGAATAGGCACTTTTTATCAGCACCAAATGTTCCCTAGACAATTTAGCAGGATCAACTCTGCACTTGTTCACTGTCACTGCTCACTGTAGTGATTTTCACTCACTTTTGCAGCTGTACAGGAACAGCTTTTTCACTGGAGCCCATGACATTTGTTTAAATGAGAAATATTCTTAATAATCCAAAAATATTATGAGGCAAAGGTTGAAAATGAGAGGAAGCCATTCAGCCCATGTAGCTGCTTTGGTTGCTAATAGCTACAGTATCTGATTCCAGAGTCCCTCTACCCTGCCAGCACCCATAAGACTTTTACAACCCAACTCCAAACACTGATACACCTGGCATTTTGAACTGCTAAACGGCTGTTGAATCGGGCAAGAGACAAACAATAATAATATGACAATGAGACCAACGTCTTTCTTTATTTGTCTCTGCTTGCAGAGCCCATACTGCTGTTCCAAAATAACTTAATCTGCATTCTCACGTATTCCACACCTGTGAAGACATTATTTTTCCAACATTTTCATTTTTCATTTCATTCATTTAGTTTTTGTCTCATTTATTCAGACAGTGCCCCTTTAATCCATACATGTAGTCAGGTCTGCCAGTTGTTCCATTGTTTGTTCTATGTGCCTTACTTGTAACTGTCATGCCCTCTGTAGCTAGAGGGTGCTCCTACTCTGTCCTGTCCCTACTTTCCTGTGCTTGTGGCAGTCTACAGCATACTCTCATCACTATGACTTTTGGAAGTTTTTTGTAAGCCTGGACCTTATTTCTGAGACCCTTCAATCATCAAGGTCTGGATTGTCCAATCCATGTCCTGGAGAGCCAGTGTGCCGGTGGGTTTTTTAGGCCTTTTTAAAGCACCAGCACTTGGAGCTGGGAGAAGCTGTTAAAGGGGAACAGCAACGTTATTTTTATATTTTGGGGTTAGAAAGAATCAGCATTGATAATTGCATTTCAAACCGCAATGAAAGTAAAATGTGCACAGTAACTTGTCAAACCTCCAATTTACATCACACAATAACCTACATTTCCGCGTTTGTGCAGCACCATGTTCTGTGATTCAGAATGAGGCAACAAAACGTCCGGTGATGTGATGTGGATTTATTACATTGTAAACAACCTGGCTTGTGAATACATCTCTTTTAATATGTACTGTAACAGGAATATTGCTCTCGACTTTGAGATGGTTTTGCTGACGATCACTACTTACTTGTTAACTCTGCATGCAGATCACGTTGGATCATTTCTGTGGTGAAATGTCTGCTGCACAGCCTGACTTATATGCTCGTACATCACCTTACATTATTCATTACAGCACTTTCACAAAGTTTGCAATTTTGTGTTTAATTTGAAACTTAAAAATCTTCCTATAACATCAGTTAATTTATTTTGTTACTAAGATTTAATAATCGGTCTGAGAAATTGGGACTTCAGTTCCCCTTTAAAGTGGTTCAGTAGAGCCAGTGACACACTGATTCAGCTTATCTAGTTGAATCTGATCTAACACTGTAAAAGTAGAAAAATAATGCATAAAAACACAGAAGGAGAACCTTACCTGTGGCAGGAGCTAGTTCATCCATTTTCTCCAGACATGCTCTAAAGTCTGTCACGGGTGCTACCAGCTTGAATAGTTTAATTACCTCATTTAGTGGGAAGGTAGCAATCAAATAAATAATCATTTTGCCTGCCACCGTAACAACCAGTCTTTTATTTGTTATACCACCATTCTCAACAGATTGAAATGGATTCATTTACAGATGTCTATAGCAGGTTATGATATAGTAATAGTAGACCAATTGTGTATGAAGGATAGGAGAACAAGAAGTCCCAGTTGGAAAAATAAAACTCTGGGGTTTATTTAAAGATAAAAAGGCCTCACACTAGGCAATGGGTTTGTGTTTGTGGTATGTTATATACTATAGTATTTAAATGTGTACTATATTATAATAAAAAGTAGATTCATAAATCATGAACAGTTTCTGCAAAGTCCTGCAGTGGGATCCAGAGTCATCAGGGTAAAACAGTAACCCTTGTGAGCCCTATGCACTAGACATGACTCATGCTCTTGATTCAGAATCAGGACTGACTCCAACTTGCTGATCTGACAACCAACTGTCTTCTGTTCTCAGCTGTGTTGCACCGGCGTCATGCTGTTTGGAAGAAATCAAAGTCAGAATATGTACAGTAGTGAGTCGTGCAATCCAGTGAGTGACCGCTCCACTAGGCACCAGCAATTGTCAGATAGCCGATGACAATACTCACGAGGGTGTTACCAAAGCAAAGAATGCAAACATTTTCCATACATGTAAGTGAGATGTTTTTTTTTTGTATACAAAGATTTTATTAGAGAAATGTGATTCTTAATCAGCAATAACAAAGAATCATTTTGTAAGTCTTTTTGAATAAGCTGTGCATACAGTACTGTATGTCATTGTGAACACTGATACTATAAAGTGTTTTCTGGTTGAGGAGGCTTTTTTCAGAAAAAAATAATTCTTATGCAGGAATTCTGTTAAATGTTATTTTCACTATAATTCTTTAAATTTAATCACACATTTCTGACAAGTACATAAAGCACATAAGAAAGGATGCAAGTCAGAAATGTCCATTCACCTCGATTTGCAAATTCTCTTTTTAACATGATATGAATTTAATTTGAAGCTTTGTTACATAGTTTTGTACCCTTTAAAAGAAAAGTCTATCCATTCATTTAGCCTAAATGCCTTCGAGATCAAATAAGGCATTCTTGTTGAGTCCAATTTCTACCTTTTTCAATGTGTAAATATAGAAAAAGCTTAGTTCAGACAGCTCTGTCTGTTCATTTGTTCCCCGAACCAGATCTGAAAACGACTCTAGTACCCATTACAAAATAAAGTTTCTTATATGTTTAAAATATCAAATTAATCTTATTTTTATAAGCACTTTAGTCCAAGGTAACCAAGGAGCCAAAGTAGAGTATGGCCTGGCAGATAACACCAGATAATTTCAGGAAACATACACCCACCCACACACACACACGTGTGGGAGATCATTTTGAAATTCCAGATAAGGGCATCATGGATGGCAACACAACTTTTGATTGTTGGTTGAAACTATTTTTTCAATGTACAGCACAGTTCTAACAAGACATATTTAGTAAGCCCCATGTTATTTTGGAGAGATACATTCTATTCAGTGTTATATACTGTAAGTTATAAGCTATAATTATTCTAATAATAGCAGTTGTCTTGAAATATTTAAGCCTTTAAACCTAAATCTTTCATTTCAGTTAAATATTTAAATGTTTTAATATAGCTTGTTTTACAGTAAATAATTTGCAGATGTCTGAAATTCATTCTTTCAAATGTCTTCAAATGAGTCAGATTTTCAAAATGACTATCATACTATTGACCATATGAAATCTGTTTCAAGATATCTTTAATAGTTGTACTGTCTTTTGAAATGTAGACATTTAGATTATGAAAATATTTCAGAATATCTAATTTTTTGCAAGGTATATCAGATATGTTATAATATTCAATATGTTAAAGTGATGACTTCCAGTATGTCTTAAGATATGTTAGATGTCTTTATATTTTCTGTTCAGTTCACAAAAGCTAAAAAAAACTTAATTTTAAATATATTCATTATATTCTGCCCCATATGAACTGCTAAAATGGACATTCACTGCACATCTGAATCTGAAGCTTTCAGGTTAAAATAGATATACTGTACAGCAGACACACAGATGCTGTATAAGTGTTACATGGAAAAAAAAACATTATTGTGGCAATACAATTCATACAGGTTATATTTTTTATATATTTGAATTGCATCATGTTTTACAGTATATGAAGTATCTAATGAGATTAAGAATAGACAAAAAGAGCATGTTCTTCTAATGAAAGATTGAAATACTATAAATCTGACACAACTAGGGCCAGGAATTAGCAGCAGGATCATGTACAGGCGATCACCCCACTGTGCTCTGTTCCACACTTACTGCATGTCATTGATGAATTGAGGAGCTCAACATAAAAATTCTGTGCACTTGTGTTGTTTTTCAGGGTACCAAAATCCAGGAAAGGTTTCACTCTTACGGTTTCCTCCCGTCCGTATTTACGTACATTGTTCTTATGATGAAAAATTTCCCTTCGTACAGTATGAGTATGTTGTTTCTCTGTAAGTTGCGACTTTCTATTCATTCCCTAAATCTGACACATAATAAGGACCCCAGTATTTATTTTATGTTTATTTTATTTAGCTGCTTTTTTTTATTTGGAATCACCTGTTAATGTTCTTTTTATCCCCCTCTACCCTCTCCTAAACACAGGAGGGATGGTGGCTTGTGTTTGCTTTTGCCCACACAGCAGAGGTGGTGTTGGCTGGAGCAGGGGTATAACACTCACTGGCAACACTGGACCATCACAAACTGAAGATACCCTGGCAGACTGAAGCCCACCCAGCTGCTGCTTGGGAAATCCTAGCCACTGTCAAGCACCAGCTCCAACCACATGTACCTGGACTGCACAGCTCAACCTGCACGGATACAAGGTGCCTTAACTGTTTGAGCTAATGTTCTCCCCAGACCCTCAATACATTATTTCTTCCATTTCAAAACTCTTTGGAAGCTTCAAGGAGTAAAGAAATAAAATACAAATGACTGAGTGACCTTTGAAGCTTTTTAATTAGTTTATTTGGCATCCTGGGCCTGAGAACACAATGTCACAAATGATGCTACAGTGGAATAAGGTTTATAAGCAAATAAGAGAATCACAATATTTAAACACGCTTGCATCCTTCCATAGCCACGGGGATGCCACCACCCAGTGACACGCAGTAACACCACAAAGAGTTCTTCTGATGGACTGGGATGCCATCTGGAGCATTCTCTACTTTTACAGCACCTGTCAGTTCAACTGGTTTCGCATATTGCATAGTGAAAGGCTACATGTCCCTCTGGTTGTCACCTCAAAGAATTGCTTTATGGGTGATACAGTGCTGTACACAAGGTTCACTTAGTCGACCACTTGGGGGAAAAAAAAAATCATAAAACAAGAGCTGCGCTTTGGCAAAACTGATCCCTAGACATGAATGGGCACTTGATGGACATGAAGTTCTCAAGGTCATCTTGCAAGCCTGGAACTGCTGCTCTCCTTGACAGTACCAACACAGAGGAATGTACAGTAGTATGATTCCTTAGGACAAACACACAGTGTAGTCTACAGCAATACCAGAAAAATAGAATGTTAAACACAAGACAAATAAAGGACCTAGTATTATTAATGGGTGGCTTCATGATGTCTGACCTTTGTTAAATCCATTTGCTATGCGATATGCACTTACCTCTCATTTGTTAAAACACCGCAGGATTCACCCGGCAGTGACTGCATTGCATCATACTAATAGAAAATTAAGCACTATGCACAAGCTTTGCAGTAGCTGAGTTTTATCTTTTCATATGTCCATTACAGAACGGTCTTTATTGGGTAATATTTTATCATTAGCCTATAGCGGAAGTGCTAATTACTTGTTTTCTTCATGACTTGATCTGCAACACATGGTTTCAGACAGAAATGCAGGTCGTTCTAATATCAACAATGAGTTAATGAAGGCCCTAATCATAACCTTGAAAAATATTCTTTGTGTACTTAAGTGTTCAGGTTCTCTTTATATATAAATCATAAATTCCAACCTTGACTAACATGACTGTATTTATTTTTTTAGTATTTAGATTTTTCTTGTTGATATCTCTGGCTATTTTTTTTCCTGTAGATGCAAAAATGCCCTGTAAAAAATACATTATGCATAGAAAAATATTGAATAAATAAATAAAAAAAAGTCTAAAATCTAAGCAAACATTCTCTGAAAAGTACAATGTAAAACTAAAAATGTTAAAGTCTGTGCTTTAACCTTGTTCATAGATACTCTGTATAACTGCATATTGTCAGAACTACCCCTTGCTAGAGGTTGTTTGAATATTTAATGACATTAGTTTCCTGCAAATGGTATTAATTTCCTGAATATGCAAATTTCCTTAATGTGAAACCCCCATAACAGGTAAACTGCAGAAAGTTAATGAACCCTTGTAATTACAATTGCTGTAGTGACTGCTGTCTCCAGAGAACATAAATGTGATAATATACATGGGTTCTGACTTTCTTGTGAAAGAATAGATTAAAACTTGAAAGCAGATAAAATATTTTCATTATGCTGTACAATCTCCTAAGGGTAAAAACAGGTAGGAATGCATTATGCCTTTATTAACTGAAAAATTAAAAGATAATGGCATTAAGCTCCAAAAACAGAACACCGTTTTAATTGTCTGTTTTCTTCCCTTTTTGCATTAAATTTCCATTTTAACCAGCTGTTTGGACAGGAACATTCCCTAATTATAAAATACGAAATATTTGCGTTTGTCCATTTATCATGTGATTTCTCTTAAAGGTGAACTGCTAATTTCAGTTTTCATTAAGAATTAGAAATAAGTTTCAGATAAAGTATCATAACTTTTGAAGATCTATTAAGTGTAGAGTAGTGCGCTTCATAAACAAGGAAGAATGATTGTCACAAAAGAAACCCTTTAATAACTTTGTGACCAATATTATCCTGGTCATTTATTTGCTATTAAGCAGTGGTCAATTTTAACCCCCCAGTGTTGTTCTTCATCTGACAAGTTTATATTTAATGTCTTCAAAGAGTCAACATGAAGAGTAACCGTCCAAACATTGCTCTTCTTTACACTTCTCACACTTTAAAAAAAAAATACAGGGTTTGTTGCTAGGAAGCCAGTGGATGTCCAAGTTATCATTTTCATCTGTGAGTCAGGAAAGAGTGAATTCTACAGAAGAGGTATAGTATAATCTACAGTATAAGCTTGGGGAAAAGATACAGTACCTTAGATTTCCTTCAGTAAAAAAAAATTATAATTTGTGTTTTCACAAAATGTATTCACACTCTTAAATCTGCCATCACATCTCTGCATCTTTGCAAACGTTTAAAACAATATATTAAAAATTATTATATGAAAGACAACACTACAAAACTGAGCTTGATTAGCTTGCTTTTAGGAACACAGGTCACAAAAATATTTTAAAATATTCACTTAAGGGTTAAAGATGAGAGGAGACTATCTAATATGTCTTGTTGAATTGTTAGGAGTTACAATGATGCCAAATTCTGAACCAGCTGCTTACTTGAACAAACACAAAGACAGAGTCAGTGAGAAAAACATGACAGAGCAAACAGATCCAGTCTGCAGACCATTTGTGTGACTCATTCTTTCAGTCTTTAAATTGATCTCTGATCTCTGATTTTCCATTTTTATCATGTGTAGAAATTTTAAAATATCATCTTATCATTAAGACATCTTAACTTAATGGTTCCCCCATTTGCATCACTGAATCGTATATATACTGTAAATATTCATTCATACATTCAAGTCATCCAGTATGTTTGTTGCAAAGATTAAAGGACCCATCCCATAAAATCTATAAATAATCAATGACTAATATTGCTTTGTTTTCTTTAGCTCATGCTTTCCATATTGATGGTGAATTACAGTGGCATGTGTAGAGATCCAAATATTTAATAATTCTAAGCTGAGTTTAAAAGCAAAGGCAAATAGAATGGTAATACTGTATACATGTATATACTGTATATTGTACAGTACTATATATCATTTATAGTTTAATATGTATATGTGGTTTAATATATACCATAAATTGTTATTGAAAACTAAACATTATTTAGAAGAACATTGATACAATATCTTAATGAGATAAATGAAACATTCTGCAGTTAAGTAAATAGCATCCGAGATGCTAAAATCTGATAGTGTGATGAAAACTAGACACTAGCGGAAACAGCTGGCAGTTGGTTCCTGCTTAATCTCTGATATTGTTTCATAATCTAATTTCTTTTCTTAGGTAATTATCCTGAATCAATCACTGTCAGAATTAAAAACAATAATCAAATAGAAATAAGTGAATCAATATAATGGGACTATCTCAATTAAATTTTGCAGTAGCTACACTTGTCACTTAGAAAAAAAAATCAAGGATTCTTCAGGATGCTTAACTTTGAATGGATCAACATTCTTTTGTAATTTTTTGTTTTGCTTGATAATTTAAATAATTTGCCAATTTATATATTATGTTAACAAGTGGGTACTGTAGTACAATAAGGCAATTTATGTTGTTAGTAAATAGCTCACAGTAATACTAACACCATAAATAAACCCCATGCCATTTTTTGACAAAATCTAATTTATGCCTACAGGGGTTAATTGGGCATAATTTCCATCACATTGTATCCTATAATTCCCGTGGTTGGATAAATATACAGTTACAGTGACGGAAAAGCATCTATACACTGCAAATAATGACGAAAATAAATTAATACCTTGGGAAAAGATATGTCTGTCAAACAATTGATAAATACTGCACAAATACCGTACAGTATGTGAGTTAAGCATAAATATATGCTCACTCTTGACTGAAAATGTACATATGAATATTTAATTCACAGGAATATAAATCCATACAAAACTTTAAAAAGGGCTTTTCTTAATGTGTCGATTTTTCTCTCTTTCAAATCTGAATAGCACACTCAATTTTTGAGACAAACGATTTTTGCCTTCAGCTCAATTCAACTGAAAGTCATATTTCATGTTTAACTTTGCTATAACTTTGTCATTACAGAACTCCTATACAGCCTTTTAGAGTGCAGGCCTGAGTATAAATGAAGCTATGGCCCATGTTAAATATGTTTGTAAATGCATCAGGTAACATCTTATTTCAAAGCTAGGTGATAGTTTGTGGAACCTTAAAATAAAGCACCCAATCTAACCAGAGTAAAGCTGCAGGAATAAGGTACATCTTCAATTAACTTAAGCGGGGTGTGCAGCAGTGTGGAGGTATGGTGTAGAGTTACTGTATGTGCAGAAATAAGAATTTACCTCACCATTCCTGTTAAGGGAGAAATCTAGAAAGACCAGATCATACAAGCCCAGAGTGGTATTTAACCAGGGCATGTGGGGTCACACTCATAATGGAGTTTTAAAGAAAAGTTCAGGAGGAGCCCATAACCTAATATCCCCTATTATCTACACTACATACAGTATACTGTAAATATCAATTTTGCACATTTATTTTTGCATCCCTCCCTCTGCCCCATCTTTCCCTTTGTTCATAGGCCCTGGGTCATCTCACGTTAGCTCCACCAGCCCCATTCTAACAGATACTGTCATTCTCTCCAGCCAGATGAGTTACCCCAATAAAACTCTCTATTCCAATTACACCTCTCCTCAGTCTTAATTAGGGTTTGACCCAACTGTTGAACAGTTAAAAGGTAAGAAGCCAGGAGACAGCAGTGTGGAATTATGGCCAGTGCTCTGGACTATCTAGTAACAGGATGGTTAAGGTTTGAAAAACCACAAGGTGTGCAACTCTTGTAGCATGAAGCACCTTGAGCATGATACCTTACCCAGGGTGCTCCAAGTACATGCCCAGTCATGCTTCGTACACAAGCATCAGACAATCCAGTTCATAACAGAAGCAGCTAAATTCAACATCTCATCAAAAGCACAGCACCCTGTCACTGGGAGGCATTGTTTTTGTTGGAAATAGAAGCTCAAAAGTGAAGAGCGCCACCTGCAGGACTTGTTGACCAACACCCAACCAGCCAACTTGGCCACCTTCTCGACCTGATTTCTCAACGAATCGAATGAAATGACGAAAAACCTCTATTAATTTACACTTCACATGTTGAGACAATATTTCAGAAAAGGCTAATCAGCTGGGATAGAGCACTTTGACAGATCACAAATCTTTTGTCAGGCTTCCATATTGCCAATTACATTATTAAGGAGACGTGAGTGTGAAAGACAGATGCATACTCATAGCTTTGCACATATGCCAAGTGAAACATTACTGAATCTGTTACAGAAGGTAACGTTGCCTACTTGGAACATTAAGACCCGTCTTGTGGTGCAGTGGAGTCTGCAGTCTGGGGAGAGGGACTGTGAATGAGCTGAGGCTGAGCGCACGAGCAACCGCGATCAAATACCAGCGGGCAGCAGAGCAGACCTGTACTCGTCACACCAGCTCATCAATAACATGCAATTTTGTTCCCCATATGATTCACTCATTGAGGCAATTAGTGCTGCTACAAGTGGACACACACAGTGTTGAAACTGTGATTTCTTGTTATGGTCATCGTGAAATGTACTTTTAAGTGATTAAAAGTGCAGCAACCTCACAGTGTAAAGGATTACTGCAGAAGAGCAGCACGGCTGTGCATGGAATTTGTATAATTCTCCCTGTGTTTCCATGGGTTTTCTCCAGGAACTCCAGTTTGCTCCCACAGTTCAACAACATACTGGCAGGTTCACTGGCCTCTAGGAAACTGGCCCTGGAGTGAGTGTGAGTGTGTTTGTGTCTGTGTGTGTCCTACGATGGACTAGAGTCCTATCCAGGGTGTATCCCCATCTTGCGCCCATTGCTTGCTGGGATAGTCTCTGGCTCCCCAGCAACCTTGAATTGGATCAGGAGGTTATAAAGGGATGGGTGTATCACTATACAAAAATCAGCTTTTAGAAAACATCTGTGTTGTTTGTTCACTTTTTTCACGGTGTAAAAAACACAGCTACCTGATAATTTCTCACTCAAATAAAACTGTGATAACATCCGAGAAAACAACATTCTGTACTGAAGTCAGATTCCCTACATCGTATGTTTTGTTTGAAGTATTTAAAGAAGAGTTGTATTTTAAAAAACCTTTAGAAATTGTCTTTCTTCTAGTTAATTACACATATATCTAGTTTTGTATAAATATGGATATTTCAATAATAATAACTATGATGATAAGGAAAGTATCATTTATATTTGTTAAAATAATGAGTTCTCGGGTTCTGTAAATGATTAAAGCAATCTTTGCTAATTTTGAAATTAAATAATATAAAATAATGTTTTTATATTAAAAACATTACAATAAATGAAAACTTTTTTACTGCACACTTCACATTATTTTCTTCTTAGTGAATAATGTTTTTATTGTCATCATATATTGTCAAGATTAAGTATTGAATCAGTTGATTACATTCTAATTATTTCATATCCAGTGTTTTTCCAGCCTGATAAGAATTATACTATATCATTCAAACACAAAATAAAATAGCTAAAATAATTTATGAGAGAATATATACACTGAATATGTGTGTGAGAAAAAAATCACACTTAGACATTCTGAGCAAAGTCTATTTTTTTTATTTTCTTCATGCTTATATTAAATGGTTCATAAAATATATGTAAGTTTTTTTTAATGATGTACACTGCAAATACAAGTTTGCCCGTTTGATATTCTCTGTGCATATATAAACTACCCATTTATCTGATTTCCTGCTTATAATGACAAGTGAAGGCAAAGTGATAGACCATTATTTCTGAGGCTTAACTTCCTCTGTCGGATCCTGTGATCACTCTCATTGACATAAATTACAGGTGGCAGTCTTAAATAGAAGCCTTTAAACACAGCTAAATGGCTGTAAAGGAAGTTCCTCTGAGATTTTTTTCCTTCACAATGACAGAATTAGTGGTATATGCATAGAATTTCTGTTTCTTAAAATTCCACAGTATGCACACAGGAAGACCTCAGATAGATGAATATGTCAAACTGTTGCAAACACGGGTTTTATACATGTCTCTTATTCTATCCCACCCCATTTGTGATTCCCATCAGAATAAAAAGAATGACAAAGATGTTGAGGTGAAATTGATAGAATAGAGCTCTCTTCTCATCTGCATTAATGATGTCTGATACCTGTATGTATCAGCATATGCAAAGACCTGATAATAACCTGACCAATAAGTAGTGTATATTGGTTTGGTGCCGTGTCCAGTATCTAATACACAGTTCTGAAAAGAGTACAAAATTGTAGCTGTCTATTGCAAAATAGTTAGCAGCAATGTCTTAAGGGAAATATATTTTTTTATTCCCTTTGCTTTACTGTACGGCACAGTTGGGCAACATTAATTAACAAGCAAACCTGAACTGATCTTTTTGAATGCTTTACCTCCATATAAAAAGACATCATTATTAGACTTTGCGCTTTCTGATCATACCACTGTTCAATCGTTCATTACCTGGCTTGAAATAAAACATGCAATGGCGATTAAATATACTGTACAGCAGTTTTTTTTTACTTTGTTACTGTAGTAAAAACCACACAAGGGTTATCTCTTGCAGCAGCAGTCTTACCCTCCACAACCACAGGCATCTCACAGCATCTCTGAATTGCACTTTCGCTGACCTCTAGGTAATCCTCATCATACCAATTGCCTTTCGCACTGCAGAAACTGACAAACTTCGGCTTTCAAAAATGCTCAATCTTAATTTATCAGGAGATAGTATCTTCCTGTCCAGGACTTTTTTTTATCAGTATCTTATTTCTTTCAAATAGCATCAACTGAAATCAGACATCATGTAGCACAAGGGAAAGCCTTGATGTCTATAGTGTCTGTAGTTATAGCATCATGATGTGTTTAGTCCATGTAGATTTCTGACTTCTAGATAGACATATGTATTTGTGATGTGTGCTGAAGTGGCCAGCCAGCATTTACCATCAGTAAGACTCAACCGCAAAGAGTGAACTTGTGAGTGCTGTTACAGATATTATCGTAAAATCAAAATGGGCTTCTTTAAAAAATGTGGATTAACATAAACATAATGAAAAGCATATAAATCTTTGAACCTCTGCATGCCAATGAAAGCAAAAAGTAAACAAGCCTCGCTAATTGTCAAGCATGAAAAGTAGTGCATGAATCCTGTGCATGCTACTTCAACATAACCCTTTCAATATAATAAAAAAGTACAGTAGCTTTTAAAAGGAATCGTAGCAAAGCATTTTACAATAAATTAACAAAAGAACATTTTTAGTTCCACAATAAATAAAATGGCAAAGCAGAAAAAAACACAGGAGCTACAGGTGATAAAACAATTGCAAAAACACAAACAGTGTTTAGGCTGATTTCTTCAATAGTAGTGCTCATTGCCAAATTCTTCATTTGCACTGTGCCATCAACTGGCAAGGTTAGAACATTGGCTCAATGATGGGAGGAACCTAATTACATGACCCTAATCGTATCAAAATTAAGATGCATCCAAATCAGAAATGCAATCATAGTAAAAGCTATCTCAGTACACATTTCATTATGGCCATATATTTGAGTACAATCTCCATACGCATGATAATTAGGGCCATGCCATAATTGCATTAATCCAAGAGGATGAATATAAATGCAAAATAGCAGGGACCCAGAAACTGAACCTTGCAGAACACCAGATGTTAACCAATCCAACCTTAGAAATAAAACCAGAGAGAAATACAATTTTCTCCATCAGATAACTAACCTTTGTACTGATTCCAGAGAAGATATATATTTTCTGTAACATAGCAATCAGGATTGTACACAGTATTGTAAATGTAGCCTTTCTAGTGCATTATCAATTTTAATTAATTTCAAATGAATACTTTCGCAAGACACGAAAATGTGTCTTTCTATTATGCAGTTTGTCTGAGCACGTAGGAGAGGGAATGTCTGCGTTGATTTGATCTTTTTGAATAAACAAGGAAGTCTAAGAAACAGAGCTGAGAACAGGGAACTAGAGAGCTGTGAACTGAATAAGATATGCTTTGAAATCTCCTTTGAAATTGAACGTGCAACGTCCAAAACAAAGTTTTACAATTAAGTTACAGAAAATACAATGGATATAAAATCAGTAGAGAATGCATTGCAACTGTTTAAGATATTTTGCTTGAAGCACAGGTTTATCCGTAGAATAAATAAATCAAGGAGTAAAAAACAATATCCCATATGGTTTAATAAATAAATTAAGATAAAGCTCCACAGGGATAATAATGGGAAACTTGTAAACAATGAAATGGAAATGACTGATGTATTAAATGAATAATTCACTCAGGTGTTTACTAACAAAAAAAACAATAACGCCCCACATGTTAGATTATGCTGTGCATTCAAAAATCTTGAATTTAAATGAAAGGAGCTGCGTAGTAAATGCTATCCAAACTGACACCCTATGTCTTTTCAACAAGCAGCTGTATAGGATCCTTTTGATCAATTAGCTCAAAGCACTAGGATTACTACAGTACATTCCTTAAGAACATAAGGTGGGTTCACAAGCTTAATATGTCAAATTACTTGCTCTTGTTTCTTTTGCTTGTGAACCCTTCTTATGTTCTTAGGTAATGTAGTAATCTCATATCTAAAGTGCTTAAGATGATTATGATTTGGAATATTGCCAGGTTATAATAGGAGGTTACAAGTCATCATGTACATTTTTTGCCGTATTTAACAGAAGATCGGGACAGTTTCAAATTCTCGTGTCACACCTCCACTATCCCCTATATAGAAATCCTCCCTGGCTGTACTTGGCTTCATCTTCCTTCCAGCCCAACTTCATCATTGGATCGTTCTCCCCAGGTCAGCTCTAATAATTGTAAAAGTTCTGGCTGACGTCATTAAGCCAGGTGAAAAGTAAAAGTCCCCTAATATTCGCCAGCTCGTTTTGTTGTTAATGTTATTTGACCACACTACTGAAATGAACCTTACCAGCGGTTTATGAGAACTGGTAAATTAGAATGGGGTGGAGTAGCATGGGTACATACAGGTAGCTCCACTAACCTGTTTGTGGCGATTGTGTACTCAATATGTTTTTTAATCTGAATGAATCCCCATCAAATGTCGACCCGAAAAGCATAGTACGGTGACAACCAATGTACTGTAACACACTCTGTTGGCTATAAACTAAAACTTGTTCATGTAAAACTGTATCAGGAAACTAGTTGTTCAATATTATAGAAGTGTACATTTTGTACATATACAGAGTGTATCATTGCAAGGCTATTAAGTAGTCATAGGACTGCCATAGGTCTCATGAAAAGCATTTGAGAGTTCATGTAGATGAAGCCTTCATTAAGATGAAGTATACTTAGTTAAACTCAAGTTTTGCATCACATTAGTAAAACATCATTTTGAATATTTAACATTACTGTATATACAGTATTAATACATTTAATGACAGTTTAGACATCATGATAAAAAGGGATTTTTGAAGTCATAGAGAGTTCACAAAAAAAACAGGAATTATTGTCACATCCAGGCAGGACAAAGGAACTAAATCTCTTCCGTTTAGAAGAAATGGGGAAAGACAGGAAATTTAATTAAATAAAATCCTAAAAGGCATAATGAAGCTTGACTCAGCATGACTATTTCTGTCTAGGACACTGGGTTGCAATGGGAAATAAAAAAAATGATTTAGGATGCATTACAGGAAACTCTTCTTTACACAAAGAGATGTGGGTGTCAGGAGTGAAGACACAAACTCTGGGGCTCCTTTAGGAGCTATTAAATTGTTACAGTATGTCAGTTCTGGGCTATGGCTCGGAGTCTCTGGTGTAGACACTGCTGTGTTGAAAGGACAAAGTCAATGGGGGGTCCCAGCTTGTTGTCTCTGTTCCCCCGAGTCTTGTCAGGAGTCTGAGAGCTCAGCAGCATCTGAAGAAAAGAAAAGTTGAAAAATAAAAATGTCAGTGAAATGAACAGAAAATTCTCAGGTTGTCTTTTAGTTTAACTTGTTCTTCTTTATACAATTATTAAACTTCTCCTACAGTATCTCACATTCCATATCACTGCAAACACATTGCCAATAACCTACTGACTGACTAGTGATTTTTGATATTCAGCACCTGACAGTTTGACAATGTTGTATATAAACAACATATACATATACAGTATAAACAACACCTTGTCTTAACTAGTACTGGCAACTGCTGATAACAAGGAACACAAAGAACACAGTTGTCAGTAAAAGCTGAGCAAAATGCCACTAGGGTGGACTGGAGGCGAAATCAACCGACATGTGGTAACTGGATAAACAAAGTACCAGTTTGCTCTGCAAAAATGGAAATAAAAATGGATTTTGGTCATTAAGGCCAAAATCTTTCACTAGTAATCCCCAGTCTAAACTAATTTTAATTAGGACAGTAGTTGCAGCTGACCTGCCACTAGAGGTCATTGGGGCCTTTATTCTTTGTGCACAGATTTGTGGTGCATCATTGATTAATTAGACAATTGCTACAGAGGCTGAGAGTCACATTTTCACAGGGAGTTAATTTAGACTTTGGTACAATATATAAAGGGCCACATGGCAGTAGCTGGTGTTGGGTTTTTCAGAGTAGTTTTTTTCTTTTATTTTTATTCCAAGATGTTAGAATAAAATCTCCTTGCACAGTATTATGTTTTCTGTTCAGGTTTTCCACAGCGCATGCTCAAATCTCATGAGCCATGTAGTTAAACTTGGTCTGTCACATGTTTAATCAAAAAATGTTCTTATTAAGGAAAAGCACTTCTTTCAGTTTCCAATTTACGATCAATAAGACTTTCCCAAGAACACTTGGTAGTATGTTATAGGTAAAATTCAACCCTGTGTTCATGCTAACTGTGTAGTTATACATACATTACTCAATATGCAATATTCCTATTGCAGATGCATGTATGCCATAGGAATAAGTAGGGGTTACTTCCATGCTGCAAAGTAAATGGAGAGAGCTTGGATTCAGTACAGACACATCTTTCATGCTGCTTTATGAATGGAGAAAACAAAAACAACAGAAAACAGTAAAAAGACCTTCATGAAAAGTTTAGCAGTCAAATACATTCTAGCAATGTTTTTTTTTCAAATCATTGATCATTTTATTTGGCTTAGGATTCTGACCATCAAATATTGCCCCAAAAAGTTATCCTTAAATCTCATTTTCTGCTCAATTAAAAAATATTTACCTGCAAACGTGGGACACATTCAATTTATATACGATTTTTAAGCTATCACTGCACGATAGGGTCTTATTACCTGAATTAATATTCCTCACACTTTATTAATCCCCAGTGGGAATTTGAGAGATCACTGTTAAAGTACAAAAGAAAGAAGCAATCAGAGCTAACAGGAATTTAGCAGTTGTTTCACACTGAGCACCTCTTGACCTTACTACCCATTTCCTCATCACCGTGACCTAGTAATCTCCAGGAGGAAATGATGTGTAACACTGGAGGATTTGGATCAAGACCTTGTTAGATGCAGAGTTAAAGAGCAATGGATTATTGAGCTACCCACATGAATTATGAAGGAACAAGGTACTGTAGCAATGCACAGTGCTACTGTATAACACAAAGTGGCTCACTTAAAAATATCCAAACAGATGTTTGCATAGCTTAAGTTTGAAGCTGTGTTTTTACAATGTCTGCTAGTGGCACAGCCTCAATGATTTCCACATTCAGCCGAAATACATCAAATACCAATAATGTAATTTACAATTTAATCTTAGCAACACTTTATGGCAGCATTGTGACAATAACCTCAATGACTTATTGAATCCTACATTGCAGCTAATGTTTACTTATTTTGCTGCATGAACCACGGTACTGTATACAAAGGTCAAATACACTAAGCTTAAGTGTAAATATACAGTATCTGTTCTTAAAGCCCTTCACAAGCAGCTAAAAGGACCACTTCCAATCACTTATTTACTTGTTAAGCAAAATGGGATTATAAAACTCTACCTGTATATACTGGGAGGGAACTGGGAATTCACAACATACTGTATATCAGGATGAAGTAGGGTAAAACACCACGCTTAGTAATACAGCAGCAGTGAGTGTATGGCTGTCTTGAACCTCTGAATTCTACTCGTTTATTGTGCCCAAAACTTTAATGTCTACTCCACACTGTCTTCTCCATAGATAATACTTACGTATACATATTTTCAGAATACCTTCCTCATTATATTGACTAACACACTTAACTATTTTCCACTAAAAGATCTTCAAGATAAGATGTGCATAGCCCATGGAATCATCAACATTTATTTCCCATTATTACTTTGTTGGGCTTCATTAAGCTTTTCTATAGCTTCTACTCAAATTGGATCAGAATGAAAAAGTTAAGTGCTAGAGAGTTACTAAACAGACCTCTTGCACCTTTGTATCTTGTTTTTAAGAAGACATGAAGTCAGTATGAAATAGATTCACAGTAGGGTTTCTGTCAGGCCTTTAAAGTCTTATATCTGGTAACCCTGTGCTTGTTTACTGCAAACTAAACAAAAATAAAGAGTTTAATATTACGCTGGGCAAACGTTCCGAGGTCAGATTCTTCCAGCACGGGGGTACCTTTAAATCGGAGACGACGGCACCGAAATTTTTTGGCGCGCCGTCTCTTTAAAGCCCTGGCCAAATATGAAGACAGTACGTAGAGTTATAATTCAAACGGAATTAAAAACTACACATCCCAGTTACCATGGTGATGCTTGTGATCATTGCGTTTAACCAACGAAACAGGGCGAAAAATCAGTCACATGACTTTGGGGCAGAGTTTCGAAAGCTTAACCTATCAGCAACAAAGCGAAATTTACACGATAGGCTACCTCAAACTGTCAGTTACACGACTGTGTATGTCGCTTAAGCCACTCTAATAATTAATTAATATATTAATATATTAATAATATACAGTAGGCACATGTACAGCTTGTATGAGACACTGTCACAAAATCCAGTTTGTTTTTTAAATTAAAATTAAATGCCAAAATGAATAATAAATTGTTCTAATATGTGATATTAGAATTTTAATTATTTTCTGCAGTGAGCAAACTGTGATTAAATTCCAATTGTTAGGTAAATTAATTAGGTGGACAGTACAAAGAGACATCCTTTGTCTTAAACATTCAGTTTAAAAGTTCAGTTGAAAGGGGAAATAGTTTTTTGAAAAGTGATTAGAATATGAATATTCTAGGTATTTGATTTAAGTACAGTCTCTTGCAAAAGTATTTACCCCCTTCCGATGATAAATTTGTTGAATGTAAAAGATTGCATACACGTTATAAGTGAATATTTTTAAGCAAATCTTAACTGCTGAAACTGGACGTGTTAGGGGTGAAAGGCGTTAAATGTCAGCAAAAACTCGCAGCAAAATCCAACAATGCTTAAATGGCTATTCACCCCTAATTTAATTTAGGTTGCCGTATTTATGTGACAATTGCAAAGCACTATATTAGTACCTTGCATGTATACTGTGATCCAGGAAAGAGCCACTGGTGGAACTGAGATGCTTTGGATGTGTTCACCAGTATGTGACTGCTGCAGAAGTTTCATTAAGCATTCTCTTACCTCAAGTGCATGCCAACGGGCAAGCAAAAGGCATTGCGTTAAAGTACAATTGCATACCAATTTTCACAGCAGAAAACTCCTTTACTCACCACAGACTGAGCAGACAAGTCAAGAGATCCCCACAGGAAACACACGGCTTTAAAAGGAACAAAGCCATTTGTGGTGACTCTGCATGGCTGTGTGTGCTCTGCTCTACCTGCGATTAATAACTTATCTCAAAATAACAATCCGATTCTGCCCCCGCCATCACCCCAATTTTATCACCCTTTCACAGATTCAGGATTCAGCACTAATTGGCACCATGCAGAGGGAGAAATTAATTTTCTCCTACAAACACTGGGAGCCGTGAACCACAAATTGAACCTGCCAACACACTTACTGAGCGAAGAAGCACTCCTTATTAAGAGGGAAACAAACTACCACAACATCATTTAGTGCACTTGTTTATTAATTTATACATATTAGGCTTATAATTGTACTATATTAAGAAAATACAATTAGAAAACGCGTCACATAAAATTACTGATATAGATAAACAAAAGATTTGAAAAAAATCCTTGATGTAACCTACAGTAGATTTTATTTCATATGTTAAAAACTCTGGCAATATTTGTTGGCTGATCAAACCACCATCCCCAAAACATGTACCAACATTAAATACTTAAAAATCAACTTCTTAATTACTTGCGGTGCATATGTGTGTGGTCACACATGTTTAGGACGTGGGAAAGTGCCTCACCACAACAACCTTCTGACGAACAGAAAATATGGAAATTCCCATCATGTAAATTATTTTTTTTTTAATCAAACAAAATGGCATCTTCTCTTAAACCCTAAATTTTATTGTGTAGGGTCGCTTTTCAACTTTTGTGTAGGAAGTTGGAATTAAATGAAATGTACAGGTAAATGAAAACAGAAGGAATGTCAATGGGCCTCACAGAGGGGAGAATACACACCTGTTCACACAATATAAAGTTAGAATATCTGTACAGAAGTTATTTCTAGGATTTCACCTCTTGCAGTGCAATTAAGGCAGTAGATAAATTCCTTTTTCCAGTTTTTAAAAATTGTACAATATTAAAAGCATTCTGTGCTTGAGTAGGATTCACTGTTTGGTGCCTGCCTAAGGGAATGTTACTTTATTACCTTTCTTGAACCTTACTTGGGTGGAATTAATTAATTGATGTTCTCACTAGCCTGTGCCTGACAAAAACATATGATGCTCAAATGTTAAACATGGAAGCTGAGATGAAACTGTCAGGAGAAGGCTGAAAGTAGTTATTAATTCAGCTTTTGATAAATATCTGCCTGGGCTCACACAGAGTCTCGTCTGGCTTCATCTTGGAAAGCAGTTAATCTGATTGATGAAGATCCTATTTCAGATTGTCTCCCATGCTGAGTTTAATAACTACACTTTTTAAAAAAAAATTCCCACATTGCAGAGGACTCAGCTGTATTGAGCATCATCCTCGCTATGTGTGGGAATTCAGCTACTGAAGCCTCTTGTAAAAATGCCTGTGTCCCTGTGATAGCAGCACTCATTGTCACCATAATGGCATGTGGGCGTTACTTCCACTTTCTCCCTTGGTGCCTATTATAAATCAGGTCTTTTAAACGCAAGTTGACAGCAAAATGCTACTATTGCTAAGTGTTCTACCAAACCATTGGGAGGAAGGAAGCTCCAAGTATTTAAATAATATGTAATATTACTTTATATAATTTTACGTTAAACAATATGGCATGTGGACATATCTCGGATCTGTTGGTCTATATAATTTATTCTGCAGAGAGTTTTTGTAAAAATGTATTAAACTGTCTTCATTCAAATGAGCTGTGGAACAAAGTTTAGATTTAGATGGTGAGATGAATTCATAGTATGGTAGTTTTACTAGAGTAACAGACTTGTTTGACACATTTGCTTGTCTCTTAAGGAAAACGACAAATTAAAAATCGTTTTGAGTACTTTTCTTTAAGATGGCTTTTTTATGTTTTAATGATGTTGCTGCTGGTTGATACATGAACTATTGCAAATGACACCTAAACTTCACTAACAACAAATTACAAGATTAAATTAGAACTCACTGGCTTCGGATTCACTGATTACCAACACAGTTCAATGCAGCATTAAGTCCATTAAATGTTCACTGATGTTCGTATAAATACAATATGGGGCCACTCAGTCAGCAGCACTGATGCACAATTGCATGACTGTACAGTAGTATTTCAGAGGTACTTTTCTATTTCCTGTTTGTTTGTTTGTTTGTTTGTTTGTTTGTTTGTTTGTTTGTTTATTTTTACATCAACCAGCCACTGCAAGCACATTCGTGAGGCTGTCTGAATTAACACATCAGACTATATATTCTTAAAATGATTAAGTTATTCAGGATTACCTCTTCTATTCACATCTTTTCAGTGAGATTTAAGGAGGTATAGTGTTAATTCCTATTCACTATGCTTAAAAATTCAGTAGGAATTCTATGATCTCCTTCGGATTTGTTGTTCTTAATTTTCAAGATTGTTCTAGATATTGGCAGAGTTTCAGGTACATCTATAATTGGCGGCGGTGGAAAGTCATTTGAATATACTGTACCATCATTGTCAGTGGATTTTTAGTAGATTTAATAGATACCTGTATATCCTTCAAATGGGCTTCGACTGCCTCCCTTTCCTTGATCAGATCTCCCCCTTCCTCAGAGTCTCAAAGAAACTCATCCATGGGTAGTTGGGTCATAAAAATGTCCCTTTGGCAGTGAAGTAAGCACAGATATCACATCTGTGGAAGATGCTGAATTTCCTTTTCCTGGTCTGTCCACCACTTCTTCATTTCACAATTTCTTCTTTGAATCTCGGCCTTTGCTTGTTGGTGGGCTAGTATCTGAGGCACCCTAGCATGCACTGACAACCTTACAATTATGATAAATAAATTGCAAACCATTTCTGTCAAACCATTCCTGGTACTGTATGTCCTGGCAAACAATCCAAGTGTCTCTTTGCAGGCATTAGTGCCATTTGTTTTGAAGTATTCTCTTCAGGATGATTCCTCTGGACAGCTCCTGAAATGCTCTTCTGCCTCAACCTAATCTCTCCTATTAGAAACTAAAACCTAGACTAAACTAAATCTGAGCCAGGTCTTGACTAGGACTTTCCAGACAACATTACAGTTACCAAAGGACTTGGAGAATGTGCTGGGGATAGATTGATGTACACGTGCATGACACCTCTAATTGTGGATACACATCTATATGCATCGACAGAAAGCAACTTTGACCCAATGGCATGGAGAAAAGCTGTTGATTTATTCCAGGTGGTGCATCTTCTACCAGCTCTGCCACTGAGGACATGGCTGCCAAAGAACCCTGTTTGCTGAGTAACAGGCCTTAACAATCACAAAACAGCATCAGAACATCCTTTAACCTGTTGATGCTGACTCACTGATCAAGTTCTATGCCAAGGACAAAGAGGTGAACCTTAGAAGGTATCTAGGATGTGCAATAGATTGTTAAATCTACAAGTGCGGTAATTGAGTTTTGACATTAGAAGGTACAGTAGCTGAAGATGGAACAGCCTTGATGTTCACAGTCAGCTGGTTCCACCACAGGCCGGAGAGGGTGTAGAATGAACATGCAGTATTAATATATGGTTTAGCCAAATATAAAACTTTATAAGCATGCCAAAACAACCAAACTGGAAAGAAGCAGAAAATTACAGAGAAACAGCATTTCATGAAACTTCTTGTCATCTAACAACGGTCATGTGGACATTGTAGAATTGATGTCAACATCAAATGTGTAACTAATATCATCTCATTTTGCATATAATAACAGAAAATACAATTTTATTGTAATTTTTTTACAGCAATATGACAACTACAGTAAATACATGCAGAGCTCTATAATGTTTAAATGAGCAACTGTAATTAAGGGATAGTACAACTAAGGCAGAACACTAAGCACAAAAAAGATTATTTCAGTATACTGTATAATAGCTTAAGCTTGTACATCATGCAGAATCTGACACACACAAATGATCATGTGATAGTCTGGCATTTATAAAACAGGCACGAAAGTACTTTGGAAAATTGCACAATTACAGTATTTCTAGGGGGGCTAATTTAAAATGGCAGTGCTCTCTGTGGTGTATAATTAAAACTGGTAAGCATTTCTTTCCCAGCAATGGTTTAAATCAATTTGATGTTGACTGTCTTGCAATGCCATTATCTTCGCTTCTGATTCGTTTCTTTTTTCAGAAACTTCTTTTTTTTCAAATAGACATTGGTCAAACATCTGAAAGTTGGTCTTCTGCAAACTTGCTAGAAAAAATTGCAAGTATCATTCATAAGGACTCAACCAGAATATACTGATGCACAATTATACAGAAGTCTCCATTTTACACCAATAGCTTATTGGTAAATGCAAAATGTTATTTGCATTTAAAAAATGAGCTTACATGTTTGTTGATTGTTTGAGTAGTAAATACTGACCTCCCGTTATTTGGGTTCATATAAAAAATTGCCAAAAAATGTTGAAATTGCCAAAAATGTTTGAATAAGAATCTGTATGTAAATAGACATACATAAAGACATGATCAGATAATGCAAGAAAATGGGAAAATGTAGCCATGCTCTGCATGAGTGACTAAAATCACTCTGTTGCTAATCTAATATTGTGAACGACGGCGGCCTGTCACAGAGAGATCTGTCAGTAGGGTTGCCTGAAGAATGAGATATTCTGCTTCAACATTTAGCAGATTAGTCCAGAGTGACAAGAAAAAGTGGTTACTGGTGCTGGTATTCAGAGGGTCACCACACCGATCTACTACCACCATATCCACCTGTAGAACAGTTTTCAGATTGTGGTGCCTACTGTAGAAGGAAACATCAGGAAGAAGTACCTTGTGCATCAGAAGAATGACTGGCTTGGTGACTTCATGAAAATAACCTGCTTGCTTGGAGTCCATGCAGTACTGACAGGTAAGAGAAATAAACACTACTTTTGGTTGGCTATAGTGAAACTATGGGATAGTGGCTGAGAAAGAGAAACATTTCACTCGGCAAACAATTCAGTATGGCCGGACTTGGTAAAAGATAATGCGGTCTTGCCAAAGCAGTAATGTTGATTTCCTAACAGGACAGTGCAAGATCACACAGTATTGGGATTACAATGACAACACTACAAGAAAACAATGTAGGGGTTTAACAATGTAGGAAGATTTTTCTCCTACCTTCACTGCAATAGAACACCTCTGGGACTAGCTCACAAAAGCCATGGAAACAAACGGTAATCAGCCATCCTTCACCACCTGGTTACATCTGCACAGGAGGAGGAGCAGTACATCCCACTCACAGCACTATATCCATGTACCGATCTGGTTGACGTGCGAGCACTGGGAGGACTGGCAGAACATTCAGGGCAATCATACTGCACATTACACTAACTTTGTAACGTTTTCATGAATTAGGGCAGCTTAGTGGCGCAGTGGCACATAGTAGTAGTGTTGCCTCACAGGGCTGGGGTGCTATCTGCTATCTGTATGTTCTCTCTGTGTTCTCCAGGAGCTCGGGTGTCCTCCCATAGTCCAAAAACATACTAGGAGGTGAATTGGCTTCTGGAACAATTTGCCCTGGTATAATGGTCAGTGGCTGTTTGTGCCCTACGATGGACTGGTGTCCCATCCAGGGTGTATCCTGCCTTGCTTGCTGGGATAGGCTTAGGCTCCCCCCCCCCCATGACCCTGAATTGGAAGAAGTGATGTAACGATGGATGGATATGCTTCAGTCAGAAAACATATCTTTCTTCACATTTTCTGTAATTTTGTTGAGATTCTGCTGTTTGTTTTTAAAATGTTTGTTGAAATGTATTTACTTCAGTGTTTTTGACTTAGTTAGAGTTTTGAAAAACTTAATGTTTTTCTGTAAGCCTTTTTCTTTTACGCCCTAGACAAGATTCTTGAAACACTAATTTTAAACAATGTGTTTCGATTTCTATTTATTCTCTTGAGCACTACAGTGTGTTCTTTTCAGCTGTGCATTAAATGTGCTTAGTTGTCCTGACCATGGGATTATTTAAATATTTTTCATGTAGTATGCGGTTTAAATAAAGTACACAGCACAGGGCATCTTGTCAGCCCTGGATATGCTGCAATCCAGCCATCCTGCCATATGTTCAGAGTAAAATGGATTACTCACCCAGGTGAGGGCTTGCACTTTCACACACAGAAATCCTTAAAAATACATTCTCTGCAGTATAGTTTGCAATTATCAAACGCATTTGCATTTTAAGGGTGTGCTATACACCTGGCTGTAATAAGCTTTTTAGTTTGCCCATTGTTCTTATATATCCTTATGATGGAAAAATTAGTTCCTGTCCATCAAACACAATGGAGCTGTCACAATCAATAATAAACTCCATTTGTTTGTAGACATTTTCTAGCATTGCATTTATACCTAATAACTAACTGTGCCATAGTGAATTCTTAGCAAATCAATATACATTGGACACAGTCCAGTTCCTACCTCTCTCTATCAAATTACAGGGTCTGCATCTTTAGACCCAACAGCAGTAAACAGTAATAATGTTAAATATACTTGCATGAAATAATGTAAACAAAACTATATTATTTATTCCTAACTTGCATGCTTGTTACAATAACCACAATCCAGATGAAACATTAAAATATAGCCGCTGAAAAATAAATCTTCAATTAAATTATTTCCTGTGACAATTCAAATTGCCAATATTGTCCTACGCTGCATTGTAGGAGATTCATTATTTAAAATAAATTATTTTGTCATATTCAGTTGATGTCTACACACTTAATTTACTCTTTCGTGCGCAGTGTTTTCTTCAGCTCGCAATCAGTTCATTGAAGACTGTATTTATTGCAAGATAAAAGAGTCTCTGTACTGTGCTGTACTGTATGTATTCTCTCTACTCCACAATGCACACATTTGATTGAGACCCACAGCGCCTTGCGGACAAAACTCACTGATACTGAGGACAGCTATAGCACATTCTGATCTCCATTGACCCTGGTCATTCACTTACTGTCTCTGAATTAGAACAAAAGTCTTCTAATGCCACGTCTGCTATTAAAGCATTGTTCACTGTGTCTTTCCAGCTGTTCTAAAACTTCAAATGACTTTTTGCAACATTTTTTTTCCAAAACATTTTAAAGAGCCATTCCTTTTGGATAATAATTAAACCTGTATTCAGTTAAAATTTAAGTTTACATTGCTCATCTTTTTAGTTTAAACCTGACTTCCCATTGGTCAAAACTCCCACTCCACTGAACATAACAAATGGCTTTGTCAAAGGAAAAGGAAAAGTCGTTCAAATTTTAAATCTGAAACATCTGTCATTGTGCTGCTGCAAGGACAGTTTAAAGACTCTAAACTCCTACACTAATGTAAAAACCTTGTTTTATTCTGTCCAGGTCACCCTTATCATATTAGAAATCCTTTGCTCACTCCTATCCTTGTTCCGTTACTGGATTATAAACTGGAAAATCGACGAGCCATCTCTCTTAACCTCTAGCAAATCTCGTAGAGCAGTTCCTTCCTCAAGAAGAGAGACATCTAATTGCTAATCTATAATCCTTTTAATATGCTCCGCTTTTTGGATTGATCCATTTCCAGCCAAAAAGGCATTGCCAGTGGCTACATTAATCCTATTATTACTGAGTTTTCAATATAGGTTAAGAATCCATAGTAAGACACCTCTTCCACAAAACACAGGACTATTTCAAATTCTTCTATTTTGGTATTACTGTTCTACTTAATAAGCATTTTGAGAAGAGACAAAAGGCATACAGTGTAAGTTTGCCACAGATTTATCATATTTAGGCTCAATTAGGTCTCTTTGTTTTCTGTGATACGGAAACACTGCCGTATTTTTTTCTCTCTGTTTTTTTACATGACTCTGTTTCTTTATGCTAGGATCCCGTGTGAATGTGATTATTTTACTGAAAATATGTTTGAAATTGTCTACTTTGCAAAAGTGGTTTGTGTTACCATTGTCTAATGGGTCTTTGGGGCCTAGATTTGATTCCAGATTGGGGTTCATTCAGCGTGAATTTACTTCAGCGACTCCGGGGTCTCCTCACCTCCAAAAGACTTTCTACTTACAGTAGGTGAAATGTTGTCTCTAAATCCTTTTGGTGCGCTGGTGTATAAGCCCTGCAGTGGACTCATGTACTGTCCAGAATATACAGCAGTACCGCCTTCTGCCCTTCTGCCCTACACATGCAACCTTTCTGGTGAGGAGCTGTATAAATAGCTGTCAATATTCCCAAGTTACACTGTCCTTAACATTTTCTAGTATTCTAGATTCTAGTCAGATTAGAGGAAATTCCAAAGGCACGCAGAAGACATGTATGAGAAAACCAGAGGGCTCAGAAGAAACCCACTGAGAGAACATACGATACAGACCCACACCCCAGGAATTGAACCCTAGGTCCCAGTGCTACAAGGCAGCAATGCGAGCCACTGCACCACCAATCTAGTGCATTTAGTGCATTAAAATAAGTTGGAATAGTGCAAATATTAAATAGCAGAATGAAAAAATAACACATGCTATTTTTGGTTGAAATATTACACTATTTAGTGACAATCCTTTAACAAAAGCGTGTCGATATTGTATGTATTTATTGGGGTAGCCTGATAGGGCTCTTTATAATTAACATAAGAGCTATGAAGCCACAATTCTTTAGCTGTACACATTTTTCTCTCCCACTGGTACATCCAGTAAAAGGACATATTATACATTTTAAATTTTCTTGCATCAAAATCAAGAAAAAGGTAAAAAAGTCTGACATACTATTTGCAATCAGTCTACTCATGTTTTCACCAGAGACTAACTCATTTTTTCTACCTGTGACAGCAAGAACATTATCAGAGTAATATTACAGTGTACTAAAAAAGCAATTTGATTGATTTGATTTTTAGCACTTAATCAATTTAGGCCTAGAAAAATCCCTTACCTTAGTTTTTAGAATTTAATGAGCAATGCATTTAATATGCGCATCTTGTACACAAAGTGCACGATTGAGCAATTTGATTGAAGATTGCTTAGATAATGTCAACCTTTGATATAATATACATATTTTGTTTAACACCTCTGGTATAACTTAACTGTAAATCATTGCACAGTCAATTTATATTAAATGTTTTGAGATGTGTATCAAAAAGACAAATGTTTATTATAAAATAATTGCCATGTTAAGAATGTGTTTGCTTTATGGATATTTTAAAATGTTCTTCTGGTGATGACAGTCTTTATGATTTAGCACTAAGATACACTTGTCTGAACCATGTTGACTTCACATGTATGCCAGCACACCTTATAAGAAATATTGTTATGATTCCCTCAAATTGTCCTGTGCACATTTCAAATTATTAATTGTGCCGTGTTTGGCACATTCCTGTGACAGAGAATATCAATAAATTATGTTGAAACGACAACAGCACTGCCATCTAGTAGATGTTTTGGGAAGCAAATCCCTGGAAACTCTCTCACACCTACTAAATGAACACACTTCCAGAAACAAAACTGTGCAAATATCTAGTGACATCACAAAATAAAAACGAAGTGAAACAGCCTGATACAAGATACTGTACAAGCATATACCGTATTTTCGGTTTTAGTGTTACTACAGTATCTCACAGCCCTTGAATCCTGGGTTGGACTCCAGCCTGGGGAGCTGGGAGCTCCAGACGGAGCTTCTACGCTGTGCCTGTGTCCATGTGCATTTTCGACTGGTCCTATATGCCTCCCAGAGCCATGCTGGGTAGGTGGACTGGTGCCTCTGAACTGCACCTGTGTGTGTGCTGCATGTGTGCTACATGCGTTGCACTGGAGTCTTGTTCTGTCCTGGCCCTCGTGTCTTTGGGATAGACTCTGGGCAGCTGCTACCCTCGCCAGGAACTGGTAGCTTTCTGCTAATGGATGAATGTGTAAATTAAAGGCTGAAATTTACAGCTCGAAAAGCCCAGGGTCAAATTGATATTCACTCTGGGAGTAGTGGTTCTGTACAGATCACTCCATTAATCCAGATTGATGCTAAATTAAATGTCACACAAAAAAGAAAGAAATTATGTGGCAACACGGAGAATCTGTTTGAATCAATAGATACCGCAACTGAATGAAAAGGGTCATAAAAACCTATACTTTGTCAATTATCCTTATTTTGTAAAATACTTCCATATTTACGTGGAAGCCATAATATTGCTTTACAATATTATATTATTATTATTATATTATTGCTTTATTATTTGTATATCTTTACAAATCTCCTCTTTACAATGTCTCTCTTTACCACTTAGAAATGTTCACATAGTAGCTTATAATCAAATATCTGTATGGGACAGTATTACAAGAACATATTCAATTATTTTTAGAATAGCTAATAAGTCTTAATTAAAAATAATAATACGGTTTTTCACATTTTCTCTTAGATATAGAATGTGAAAATAACAATCAAAAACATTCTTTTCCATTGAATAAAAACGAAAGCGAATCAAACTACAAGTGCAGAAGCATGAAGGAACACTAACATTAACAAAATTAACATCCAAAAAATGACATTCAATGGAAACATCTGTAGGTTAATGCATGAGAACTTTTATTTATTTTTCTGCAAGAAAGTAATTGATTCGGAGTAACAAGATTAAATGGCAATATATTTCATCGAGCTGTATTGCACAGCCTAAAGGCAATGCTTTCTCACTTGAAGGAAGAATTAATCAAAATGTTTTTTTTTTCTACAGTTATTGAAGTTTTAATAAGGATAAATGTATTTTCTAAAATGCCTCCGAGTGTGCATTTTATGTCCTGATTTAAGTCTTGTCTGCAATTTCCTCACTACTACTGTATACAGTATGCAGTATACAGAATAATGTCAGGCTGGCATAGGCACAAAATCTCAGTACCCAGTTCCTGATTGGGCACTGTCAAACGATAACACTCAGTTTATCAAAAATAGTCCAATTTTAATATCACGATACAGATCTTATAAAATAGTATATGGCACAATTATGTCTGAGCTCTTATAATCTGTAGATTATCCTCCTGAAAGTAATAGTACAGTACAATTAAACATATTTCATCATGCATAATTCTTGCCTAGGGCTACTGATTGCATCCATAGCACTGCAGCTAGAAGCCTGAAAGCCGTGTCATTAGTTCAAAGGTGCTGACCGTAAGACTTCTGTCACTGCCTGTTACTCTCAGCACCTTGAGTTTCACGGGGTCTTATTTTTTTCAGCTTTAAGAGCGCTTACAGTATAGTGTATGTGCTCTAAACTTGCCTTCACCCAGGCAACGCTTAAAACTGTCTGACTCATTTGAGACACTTAAAGTGCGTGTTTGATTGGCATCTGGTGTATGGTGTATAGAGTGTCTAAGTGCATACAGTCTTAAGGCCCTTCCATTTGGCTGTGGTCTGCAGTCTTAATGTGCTCTTTTTGTCACTGCCCAGCTGTGTTCCAGGCACATCTTTTCAAGTTCCAAGTTCTGTAAGTCTTATTCCACTCATCAGAATTCAACATAAAGACATGATGTTTTAGGCATATACTGTATGGTTTTCATTAGGCATACAGTAATGGTGTATACCGTACATACAGTACTAGGACGGTTTCATTTCTATTCATTTTCCCATTCACTTCAGAAATTCCAAAGTGGATTTGAAAAAAGAAAAAGGTGAACGTGGCCCAGAATCCCACAGGATGAAACGGAATTCTCCTGAAGTTTATTTTACAGCACACACAGCATGAAATGGTTGGAGTAAAGCAATATACTGTAGGAAAAACATATTGAGTTAGAACACCAGTAAAAAGAAAATATATAATTAACAGAGAAATAAAAATAACTGTAGTAGTATAAAACTATTAACAGGAGGAAGGTAAGATGTGAAGTCTCGCACCCAGGGCTTCCCTGCCCATCTCTCTCTCACACCCCTCCCACCACCCCATCTACACCTTTGCAGCAGGTCCCTAGCTTATTCCTCGCAGGAGGGAGGGAACATTTGGGCAGCCGTCCCTTTGTCGTGTTAATTAGGATCTAACCACACTACTGAAAATCCTTAGCCCTGGCATTTTTTAAATGTAAAATCCCAAACGAGATCTCAAAACAAATCTCTTTGCACACAGGTGTGTGAACCTGTGTGTGCTGTTTAGTTTAAAGCCAATGAGGAAACAGTATGCTCTCCAAACAAAAAATGGCATGCCAGAGAATCTTTCAATGCCTACAAAATTCGAAAATAAGATTCGACTTTGTTTCTATAACTCCTGAAACTGAAGAGATCAGGTTGCAAGAGAAAATACTATTAAGACGAAGCGGGATCAGTCATTAGTTTTCCATTTATTTCATTCCAAATCTATTTACTGCAAATTTTGCTGTCCACAAGTTTATACAATACAGTATTGTATATTGAGCATATTCCCTCATAAGAACTTTAAAGTCCTTATCTGTATAAACAAGTGTCAAACAAGCAAAATCACTGTTACATTAAACTACAGTATGTGTGTGACTTAGAACTGGCTGAGAGAAAAAAAATGTTGACAATGACAGACAGCACACTACCTTGTATCTTCTATTAATTTGGCACAAAAAAAATGTGTATTTGCTCCAAATATGCCACTCCATTTCCACTATATTGAAAAACATCTGAAGAACAAATTATTGATTTATACTGGACTGGAACATTACATGAGGCAGACAGTAATAGACCCCCAGGCACCTGTCTATATTAGCCTGTGATTAATTCCACACAGGGCAAATGCAAGACAAAACAGAGTGACACCTGGTAATAGAGATAAAATATGATGCACTTTTCATGTTTCACACAATGCGGAAGTAAAGCTCTATAAAAATGTATTACCACATTAACTTCCCAAATGGTGACTTTAATTTATTTAGAGTATTTGTAGCAACCTATTACTTTTCCTAAAGCAAACCTCAAACGGTATAGTGCAGCTCTGTTTTTATTATTATTTTATAGCTAGTACAGCTGCATAATGTGATGACTGATATATACAGCTGCTTCTCAAGCACATTTCAATACAAGTGGTTTGAGATTATGTGTACGGTAATGGAAAAAATAAAAGATTTTTAGATTTGATGTCAAAGAAAGTACATACTGTATACAGTAGCTTTTATATTATATTATATTAATTTTGTCTTACATTAACACAAATGTAAATGATGAGACTAATATGGGATCTGAACATTCTCTGGCAATTGTTGATTATATGGTATTCAGTTTTATGGCCGATCTCAGTTCATATATACAAGCCTATTGTACCAATTCACACAACAGCCAATGCATTGCAGCTTAAAAAAATATTGCTAGTATTGGTTATCCACCACTCCAAGGTATAATCCCACAAATAACAGCAGTATCTTTATGAAAACATAGTCTACAGCAAATGAGTCTCATACTGTATAAGAGCATGTTTCTGTTTTTTTAGGGGTGTAAGTACTGTAAGTGTAAAACAGAAAACAGAGCTGTAGTGTTCCTTTTGCTATAAAGACATTATCTACTGTACACATTAAGAAGCTAGACAAGAGGTGAGCTCTAGAACCAAGAAAATAGACTATATTTCTTTTCCTGTAGCATGTGTTCTTCCTTTCCTTCCTTCCCTTTATCCTCCATGCTTAGTGGTTTCATGCACCTTTTTTACACCTTAAATTTACAACAGAACATAAGAAAGAGGAGACCATTAGATCATTTGGTGCAGCTAAATGATTTTAGAGTTTCCACAGCTGTTTCTTGAGACGACCGTAACCCTTAGTGTAAGCAGTATATCACTCCTCTTCTCATTTTTAAACGCACTTCTGAATGTTTTCCCCCTGTGTTCTCTAGATTGTGTCTCACTGTTATACTGTGAATTTGGTTGACTCTACTTATGCTTTTGAGCCACCATTTGGATTCGCGTTAGGATCTGGCTGCAGGTGAGCTGGTGCTCTGCGGAAGTGCCAGAAGAAAGGAGGAGCCGTAGGGAGAAGCGTGGTGGTAAGGTCTGTCTCAGGAGAGAGCTAGCGCAAGCACGGGAGCAGCAAGTGAGCGAGCAACAAGCGTGGCATTTATCGGAGAAGATCCTCGGAATTGGGCGAGAGTAAGGTCTGACCCGTTTCTGTCATGTTTGGGCACGGTGACGTCTTCGCCCTCCCTGCGCGTAGCAGGGACTTTAGCCGCCTGGGCTGAGAGAGGTCTCCTTTAGTTCACTCGGCTGGTTCCCTGTTGCATTACCCCGGAGACCTGGGTTCGCTCCCAGGTGTTGCGGGACGAACCCGCGGGGTTGAGCGGCGACGGTCAAATTTCCGACCTTTAGTTTAATACTGCATTTACAGTAGGTGCTCCGACGATCTCTTAGGCAATAAGACTTAAGCAGGAGAAGGGGAATGAATCCAGTTCTTGTTAGGTACTGTATAAGATCCAGGAAACAATGGTGAACTTTAGGATGATGTGGCTGGGTTGGGTTGGATTAATCTAGTACGAGATGTTAGTATGACATCAATCAGAAGAACTTTCCACACAGGTGTTGGATGCATTCGGTATTGAAATCAAATCACTTCTTCCTTATTCCATTATACAGGGTAGAATTGTAATTGATCTATGAATTTGGTGGTGCAAATCATACTCCTAACTTTGTTTTATGAAGGTGTGTTTTAGAAATCTGAGCCACATTGTTTCGGAGACCCCTTAATTGTCTAGCCCCTGTGCATGAAGGTTATTTTTTTATGCACAAAGCTACACCTCCACCTCTTTCCTCTTTCCTGTCTCTCTGGAACGCTGTTCACCCACTAATGCTGTATTCTTCACCATCAGTCTCTGTTAGGCATGTTTCTGTGATTCCAATTACATATTAATTATGTACTTTATATAATCATAATACAATGCCTTCTGTTGCTTACATTTACTTCCTATTACTTTTAGCATTTATGCATAAGTGCTTAATTACAGTACTTGGTCCTTTGATGTTTTTTGTTGTTTTTCCCTTTGTTCTTTTATGTCTCTACTCCCTGTGCGCCTCCCTTGCAGATATTTTTAAATCCCCCCCCACCTTCTATTTGAGACCAAATGTTTTGGAATCTCTCTGTGGATCGTTGTGGTGCTCATTTAATTTACAGACAGTAGTTTGCAGGTGGAAGGAAGTGCTTACAGGTAGCACAGTTCAGAGGCTTTAAAGATGGGACTGGAATCAATGGAAGGGACAGACAGGCGATTTCATGACAACTAAGACCACCAAGTTTCTCCATAGAAATCTGTGAGCATTTAGTGGAGATATAATTGTCAAGAGAGTTAAAGAAATATTCAAGTTAAGATGCATGGCCGCATTAGACTCATTATGACACATTTTATATTACTAGGCAAGGGGAATTAGGGACATAAAGATGAGACATAAATCACATTAGTCTTGAAAAGACAATCAGGTAAGCGTTCGATAAGTACTGTATAGCAGAGTGCTATTTTTGGTTCATCTGCTGTAATTCTATTTTTACATTAATTAATTTGAATAATTGGAACAATAATTTCAATGTTTCTATGTATCCTTTTTATGAGAAAAGATGCCGAAGATCTGACACATAGGCAATGACTCACTTTATAGCAGAGCACAGCCAGAAGCTTATTACAAATGTAGTGTAAGAGGTTCATTAACAAAAAAAATAAATGTAGATGTACCCAATACACCACTTTTGTGTCAATCATCATCTAAAGAATGCTAGTGTACACTGTATAGAATATTTAATAGCCTTACATACTGTACTCATAGACTTGGTTTAACATGTCTTTTGAGAAGATATCATCTTCAATAACATAATCTAACCTTAAAAACACAAGAAAGGTGCTTTGGATTTTCTTATCCATAGGGGAAAAGCACACTGTTTTCTGCTTTTATGAAAACATTTTTTTACTTTCGATATTGTGTTTCTGTGTCTGTTGTATTCTACAAGTACTTCTACAGTACATACTGGATCTAAACACAGTTAAAAAAGTTTAGAAAGTCATTTTAAAGGGCATTTTAATTTTGTTTCTCTGTGTTGTATTCTCTTGTGATCAGTTTCAGTGGCATTTCTACTGGAAAGTCATTGCTTGAGAGCACGAACCCCAGTGAACAAAATAATTCATAGTTTTCACATCTCATAGAGTCTAGGAATGTGTGTAACATTGCAACATCAGACCACAGACTCAATGTTGTTACAGGTAAATTTGTTATCTGAGATCATGCTGATTCATAACATAGAAACATCAATCAAATAATGTGTCACATAATGCATAGGATTTGGATACTGCACATGAGCTCATCTTTCTAATACATTAATAGTAAACTGTTTGCAAAATTAATTTTGAATATAGTCCCTCTACAGAATGAAATGGTGTTGGATAATGGAGTGCTGAATGTGCATTCATACATTCATATTTTTCAAAATGTTTCAAGAGAGAACTTCTCCCTAGCAAAGTCAATTTTATGTATTATTTCTTTAACAGGCAAGGACACACTCTTGATAATTAAATAAACTTATAATAAGAAGCCTGTCATGGAGAAAGTGCTGCAATGAATCATGTGTAGGTAGGTGCTTAAGGCATAAGTAGGACAATTGTTACTGTTACATTACACTCTCTGTGTTTCATTGAACCTTGAGATTGTGAGACGATTAAGTATCTCGCAATGAACCAGTCTGATTCTTCTAAGCTTATTCCAAATTTATTTTAATATCTTCTTTAACTAAATGTTAACAGCATAATGTATAACATACTGGCCATTTTGTATATTTAAAATGTTCAGTTCTACTCTGTAGAATTATTTAAAGAATACGTTTGAATGTATTTGAAGAAACTACTGTAAATAAAGCAGTATATCCATTACAGTACATGCTTATTTTCTTATTAACCTGAATCTAAGTGAAATACAGTATGCCTACATGCTGTTGAATAAATTTACCCAAAATAACACACAAATTATATTAATTGACATATTAATTGCAAGAAAACCCAGGAAAATACTTTTTTTTACCAGCTGAATAAACATACTGCTGTTTTCTATCGAAGAGAAATACAATATATTTAAAGGACTATACAGTAACAATATAACTGTATCTCAGTAGTTCTATGATATTGTGTAAGACTGCAGCGAGTTACACTCATGGGTGATCTTCATGCCCAGGTGAAGCATGGCTATGTGCTTTGCTGTTCTTGTATAATTAAAGTCATACCTTTTTGAATGGTTGATTATATAGATTATTATATTCAAATTAGGGAGCGCCTAAAATTACATAATATGTAGGTCAATGGTCAATGTTTTGTTATTCCTGGGAACAGTATTGCTTAGCTGTCAGAAATTTCATGCCTTTGGTTTTGCTTCCTCTCCTTACCCAAGGTTGCCAAACAACTACACAATCCAAAAACTGGAAACCTTCTTGTCTGAATACAGTATATGTACAGTATCTTCCTGTTTTTAAGGATCTCCTAGCAACTGCACTGGGGGCCAGGTCATTGTGTATCACACAGATAATTTGAGGAGCTTGACATGGCATTTGACATTTTGAATAATTTGTGTCACGATTGTAGTCCCTCCCCCTTAAGGGCGCTCCAGCTCTTTCACTTAGTTGATTTTGCGCACCTGCTTCCTGTTCCTGCCCTTCCCTACAAAAGCCAGACGCTCACTCTGTTCCGGGCTCTGCACTGGAAGATGGACGACGGGAGGCCCGCCTACCACTGAGTCGCCCTACGTCAGCGGCCTATCGGCGTCCTGATCCTGCTGAGTCCGGGACTTGGAGCACCTGGTCCCATTACCCCTTTATCTCTCCGAACCTTCGCCGGATCCCGCTCCAGGTTTTAACTTTGTCTTGTCTGTCTCGGATTGGATCACCCGGCTCTGGACATTTGCCTGTACTGGATTTCCCTTCGGACACCCTTCAGACTTTTTTGCCTGGACCACGCCCCCCCCGAGCACCTTCGTCACGCCCCCCTGTTCGTCTACCAGCCCAGTTCCTCGTCTCCTCCCCGTGTCTGTTCACTCCCTTCCGGGTTGTGCTGTCTGCATAGGGTCCTGAAAGACGCTTCATAACATATGGGTTTCTTCCTCGACCGCTGTTGTCAACAGCAAGTTGCGCAAGTCCCTCTCCGTGTTAAATACGTGTGGTAAATGTAAATGTTGGGCTGCAATCTGTCAGAAGGACTGGCCTTCATTCAACCTACAATTCTATTAGTTTGGGGTTTGTATGTTCTCCCCATGTTTTGGGGGTTTCCCTCAGGTGTTCCAGTTTCCCCCCTTAGTCCAAAGACATACTAGTAGATGAACTGGCTTCTGGGAAAACTGGCCCTGGTGTGAGTGTGTGTATGTTTGTGCCTGTGTGTTTCTTATGACTGGTGTCCCATCCAGGGTCATCCTGCCTTGGGTCTGTTGCCAGGAAGAGCTCCAGCTCCCTTGTGATCCTGTATTGGATGAAGTGGTTAGAAATATACCTTTATTACACTCAATTTTATTCTTATTTTGTTAACTTTGAATGGGAACAAAAATTGATTTCCGTAAAACTGCATTGGCATGAAATGTGTATAAATTGTTATGTTAAGCAAACACACTGTAAAGCCATAGAAAAATAAAACAAATTTGTTCAAAGGTCAACCTGAATCAAAAAAGTCATATTTTTGAGAAGACTCATAAAATAACACATTTGCAAAAGAAAGATACTCCCATGGCTAATTTTACATCTGATACACAGCATGTGTAGGTTTAGTATTTAGACACAACATTTCAAACCTATCCAAGGCAAAGGCTTTGTAAAATCACCTTCAACTGATTGTGACCTATTTCAAGGTCAAAGTAAAAATTGATTCAATATAACAAAACAGCAAAGATTATTTAAGGAGCAGACCTCATTTCTCTTCATGATTTCTATAATTCCCAAGACTTCCTAGTAGTCACAAAATCACCGTTAGAAAATTACACATAAAGGCTTTTTGGCACATTTGTCATTACTTCTTCCAAAATCTTTTTTAAGCTCTAATGGAACCAAAAGCATAGGTACAGATTAGATATAATGGAATAATAATAATAAATATAATAATTGTTTTACTTTACTACAAATGTAATGATTTCACAGAGGGTCATTAATTACCTAAAGAATATTTGCATACAGCATACAGTTAATTAAAAACTATTTCTATCTCATTACAATATGTTTTTTTATTGTGTAAAAATACCATTTTTAAATAGCTGTCTTCCCATATATAGGCAAATTGGAATGTTTTACAAGATATAGAACACAATAAACATTTAGAAGAAAATGTGCTCTCATTTCAACAAATTACACAGAATCTTAACCTGAATGACAGGTATTGAGTTTGATTTGTAAGGTTTCTGATTTCTGAAAGCTGTGAGAGACAGGGGTCCTCAGACCAGGAGCACAGCTGTGAGACTTAAAAATTAACCAGTAGAGGGACATCAACTCTGAGGTGTGTACAACTCTATGTGTACAATAATGTGTTGAGTAAGCAGTATAGATGCAATGGTGCTGGTTGATTAATGAGTTGATTATGAAGTATTTCTGTGAGAGCAAGTTACAGCGATTAATGTCAGAGGTCACAAAGGCATGAGCAAGTATCTCTGCAACCTTCCTGTCAATGAAGCATCTAGATTCAGCAGTATTTTTAGATGATGGAATGTCATTCCGATTCAAGCAATGAGTTACAGATCAAATGAAATGCTCAGTCAGAACGGCAGAACATGTCCTTCACTAAAATTCATTTCAACACTGAGAAAGAGCCGTTAATGCCATTTGTGAAGGAGCAGGTAGATACAGTACAGGAACAGTATGTACAGTAGCAAACCACCACAACCTCTTCACAAAGAGGCCAGCATGAATCTGCAATTGGCTTGCTACACCTACTGTAGAGTACACTATCCTGTTGTGAATTATAAAGAAAGCCAAGTCTTCCACAATATCAATTTAATGTAAAGATATGAAGCAGGGAACTACATCAGCAGTTAATATGAAGGTGAGTTTTACGTGTGCGGTTCTTGCCTACGGCTGTGTAATTCAGGAACCCTGCGCTTCCCTTGCCTACTTCAGCATATTTCTGCTGGCAGCATGTCACACTTTTCAGGATGATGTTATGCAGATTCTTAAAAAAAAGTTTCAAGTAGGTTTCTTCTGCTTCTGCCCACAGTAATATTTCTAAATTATCAATCTGAGAAAAATAATCACTCAAAAAGCTTACCCTTCCCTCAGTGGAAATACGCTGAAGATGATTTTCTGATTCATCAGATTTAGTTATTGAACGGCAAGCTCATCTTTCACAAGGGAGTTACCTGTGAGCCCCTTTCTTTCCTTTGGTTTAATTAGCTTGTCCTGTTCCAAAGATTCGTGAGGACACACTGTACTGTAGGTTGCCTAATAATACTATTTCTAGTTTGGATGATAAATTTTGGAAATATTTATTTGCATTTGGTCCTTTAAAGAAAAATAATTATTTTACTTTTTTAAAAGCTGTTCTGCCATCTAATCATAATTCTGGCATCCAATTTATTTTAGCAGCCTTCGTGTTCACAAAAATGAAAACCAATACAATAATAGCTTTTGCCGTGATAGTTGTGACTCCTGTTTTGTACTGTACTGTACCTGCATTTTCAATCTTAAAATCTTGAGGAATAACAGCAGTTCACTGTTATCATAAAACAGTATGCTTGGAACAAGGCTCTTTTAGTTTTCTGCTGTTGTCTTTTGTCACAAATTAGTAGACAATATTGTGTTTTATTTTTGCAAACTGGTCTCTGGTTAACAACTGCATGACATACTGTGTACCCTGCTCCTCCACCTGTTCTGCTTAAAGTAGTTCATTATTAACATTTCAAAATGAGTACAGTCCACAGGAACGATATTTGCATGCAAAACACTCTGAACAAATACCAGGGAAAACTGTGTACAACAGCTGTTTCATTCTGTAATGGTCTGTTAACTGTCCCTGTGTTATTATTGCACAGTAGCATGTCTACTGTCCATATTGTGGTCTGTTTGCTGTTGGACATCAGAGAGAAGCCTGTAATGCTTAATATCCTTGTATTCTTTTCTTTTAATGTAATGTGCAACATGTTATTTTGTTCTCATTTTCAAGACTCTCTTATCTGAACTTGTTTGGAATATCTCTGTAGAATCAATTTATATACAGTAATCTCCTGATGTTGTTCAAGCTAAAAAAACAATTAGTAGGTTTAAATTTACAGATTCACTATCATTATATTTACAAATAGAGCAGTATATTATCGCAACATAATACCTGTATTAGACAATACACATACTGTATACCATAGGTCAACAACAATACCAAATAGTTCATGCTGTGATTGTGTAGTGTACCTCCAGGTCTCCTCAACCACGTGCCATAAGTGGTATTCCTATATTCTCAGACAACCAGACACATTGGACTCAAGCTGTGAGCTACGTAAGCAGAACACTGTGACATTGTTAGAAGAGGACGAGTCCAGATAACAGATATGGAGTCCCCTCAAAATAAAGACCCAGTTCCACTGAGGTTGTCCAGAGACTGTTACAAACTGACAATGAAAATGGCGAGAAAATCATTTGGACATGGCTAGTTTATTGTGGAAGATTTTTAGAAGTGACAGAATTGCTCCAGTTGTACTCCGTCACACACAAGAAGGTGAATACCGAGAGAGGCATGTTGGAGAAATGCTGCTGGAACGTGGTTCAGAAACTGGCATACACTGATACTAAGGACTTGGCACTAGTGACTAAGGGGGCTGCACATACTGTATGTTCCCAAGACATGTCTCTTTTCCAGCGGAGATGAAAAATTCCAAGCGCAGAGAAAACATGCTGGACCTCTGTGCCAGCTTCAGCATTGCCATGTGACTTCTCCCAGCCATCTCTGTCGGATTTCTAAAGAGCACCAAAATCTGCCAGTCTCTGGACATGGATGATAATATAACAGCGGAAGCCTAGTCCAGGACAGTCTGACTACAGTGCTACAGCTGAAAGAATGAGAATATTTAGAATCTTACTAAGTTCATTTTTTCCTGGTTCTGCCTCGAGTGTGTTCTTTCTCGAGTCCAATACAAGGCACTTGCACCGAGATGTGAAATGAATCTGGAGTCGTTACATTCCTATTACAGTATATTCATTCTTTTCTTTAGGAAGAGTTCCGGGTTTTCTGTACTGTTTTGGTGAGTACTGGAAAACAGAGCTAAAAGCAACAAGCATTGTGACAGCCAGGTGCTTTATTCTTTATTCAAAGGTTGAGGGGGACATTCTTGCCTTTTGCCCTGTCCCCAGAATGGCTCACACCTTCCCCCTGTTGGCAATTCCTTCTCGTTCTGAGATATGTATTATTGTCCATGGGTTCTGTGATTTTCTGTCCTCTTGAATATCTATCCTTAAAATAGCTGGTGAAATCTATTAGACCTGAGTGGCACATCTCTTTTGCGCATCAGCGTTTCGACGTAGAATGAAATAAAGGCCAAGCATAAATGTTTTAAAAATAAGAAAAAAAACAGAAGAGTAGTGGCAATCACAAAGATTCTGGAGTGATTAATGTAACTAATTTTATATGGCAATTAAAATTATTAAAACCTGAGGGAATTTAATGTTGCCTGAACTGCTTAAGGAACAAGGCAGTCACAAAGCTGAAAACTGAAATTGCATTAGTAGTTGAAGAGAACTGTATTAAAATGCAAATGTACAGCTGTTAATAGTTCTTCAAAAACCAATAATCCCCTAAGGTCACTCATGTGTCAAAATGGTTAATGGAAAAATATCCCTGAGGCAGACTGGCCCTTTTTTTTCATTTGACTTTTGATTAAAGTTAAAATTCTGTTTAGGAAAAAACTGAAATTTAAAAGTATGCGAACGGAGTACTAAACAACTTGTTATTTTCTTAGAATTACAAAAGCATATAAAAATGTGTCAAAATGAGAGTCAAACTTTTACTCACCAGCTAAGGTTGAGTGTTTTACAAATGAAACTATGTACAGTTTAGAAATAAGGCAGTAATATTTTAATCCAATTGTAGTAAAAGCATTTATTATTCAGGTTAATATAATCTACTATATAAAGCACTGTGCAACAATTACAAATTAAATATAAATTATCATCTTCTGGTTAGCTTTCCTTTAGAAATGTCAAACGTGAACATAATTGAATAAATAGTCTTGTTAGTTATTTTGGCAGTTAATTAGGATTGTGCTCTGGGATATGTTTTTAGGACAAAAATATTCCAAATCACAACCCCCCGCCCCCCACCAAAAAAAATCTTTGAGCCTGAGGTAATATTGTCCTTTTTCTCAAATTGGTTTAAAAACCGTATATATCCTAGTTAGTAACAAATGGCAGCTATTCTTATTTAGGTCACTGTGTCATGTATGATGGTCAAGCATATAAATTAATTTATTACTGTCCTTTCACCTTCGTAAATCAGATCAAGAACCTGATTTTTATTATTTTTATCTGGTAGCTGAGAAGTTTTCAAGTGTCAGAGATGTGTCTCTAGGTGCTAATATAGCAGTATGTGAAACTGGATGGCAGTACATTGCTACTAATTCAGCCACTCGCTTTCAGTGAAAGAAAGCTTAAACCTTTGTAACTTGAATAATAGTAATAGTATTAGTTCTCATGATGCACAGATATTAGTTTTCTTGTTCCCAAAAGCACAGAACAAAGGAAATAAACGATCCTGTCAAATACAGTATGTAAATAAAATCACAGTATCTTTTCCAGATTTGGCCCCTCCTAAATTGTTCTGTGTCCTGGCCAAACTACCATACAGTATGTTTTTTCACTGCTCTGTTCTTAAATAAACATATAACTTATCTTTACCCTCAAGTTCCTTGGTCACCATGGAACCATCTTCCTTTTAGAGACAGTCAGAACCTCCAGGCTACAGACTTCATGTCAGAGGCCATCCAGACCAGTGTGTCAAATCTCATCTCAGGAGCACTGTTCTCTCAGACTGTAGTCTATTTCTCACAATTAGCGCACAGCAATATTCTGCAGCTTGACAAAAATACTACCTATGGCTAATAGAATCTTTCCATGTTATATTAAATACAAGTTTTCTTTTTTTTTGTTTCCCATATTTAATTTATTTAATAAAGTACTAATACAGTATGTACTGCTAAAGGATTGTTTTTATTTTCAGCTAAATATGCCTCAATTTGTTGTTTTTCCAAATGGCCTCTTTTTTCAGATGTAATTAGTCACCTGGCTCAGAAACACTCTGACACTTGCTCATTAACAGGAAAACTGCTCATCCACAAATGGTTTTGTGGACCACTGCCCAGAAGTAATTCTGTTTTCTTAAATGAGTCTCCTCTCTGCTTCTGTCTTTTTCTTTATTTAACGGGGTGGCCTTTAAAAAAAACAACTTCAACAAGTGTGTTTGTGTCTGCACTTCTGTGTTTGCAATTTAGCAAAGGTTGTTACAAATCCACCAAAAAAGAAAACAAAATAGCGTGTCAGTCTTATTTGTCAGCCATTCCTTTGCCACTTGCTTAAGGTCCATAGATATTGATTTAAACGATGGTGGTACCAAAGTTTATGACATTATTTTCTTCACTCATGACCCACTCAGAGCTGAACATCTGAAATCCTGAGATGTAGTATTAATTCACCTGTCCTAATCTGATAGGCCACTATTTTGGTTTTTGACACATTGCAAAATACTACAGAATTGCATTGTGTTAGCCAACCGATCAATTAGGCTGAATAATGCAAAGCAATAGAATGTATATTTCAATACTACTCTTTAAATTCAAAATCAGTGTGTCCAAATCTTTTATAACTATTCAGAAGCAATGGTAAAGATGGCATTAATATTTCATAGATGATATGTTCCTGCAAAATACAAGTGCTGTCCTTTAATATATGTTGGTATATCTATAGTGTAGGTGCTTGTTTTCTTAATAGGATACTATTATTATTACAAGGGTTTATATGATACTTTAAATATTTGTACTACATACTTGGTAGATGCAAGACTATTCATACAATACTTACATATGTACAGTATGTAGAGTAGTACACAATAATACACAAATGTGCATGTGTCCTATATACTTAACAGTTTTGATCATGTACTACACATTCTGGGGCTAGTGAGGACACACTAATCTATCAAACATGACTATAATTTCTTGTTAATTAAAATACCATTGGTCAGTAGCGAATGAATGTCATCTCCAGTGAGCAAGGTGCAGGTTTCAAAACATCACTGCTTGCATGATGCCCATTTATGTAAGACCTGAGGAGTAATCAAACCACAATTTATTAGGTACTGTAAAATTCCTGGAGCACTCATTTAAAAAATGTCTCCTGTCTCTTTATAGCTCCTTATTTTATTTCAGACTTCTTTTTTCCCTTATAATGTATTTCCCTTCTTTATACAACATGTAAACAGTCTGTTTCTGCAGTTTCATATTATTTTCATTTCAGTAGTTCACTTAGATCTTAATGAATGCAACAGAGGGGCAAAATATGTAGGAAGCATTTGGTGTGACTTGCCTAGTTGAGGGAAAGACAGCCTAAGCTGAAGGAATGTCCCAAACCCTCACTATTGCAAGGAATGAGCTAGGGAGCTGCTGCAAGCGTGTAGATGTGGTGTGGGACGGGTGTGAGAGAGATACAGTACATGAAGGGTGTGAGAGTTATATACTGTACATAAGCTAGTGGAAGTGTGCGATCTAACCTTCCTCCCAACTTTCTGCAATAAACTCCAGTAATAGTTTTATATTACTGCAAATTTCCTGTGGGCTACTCAACAGAGCCATGTTGCTTTACACCAGGTTCCAAAAGTGTGCTGAATTTTCCATTTCTGAATAACTGAAGATTCTGAACAGGGTTAAAGCCCTGGATTTGTATTTATCCTAGTGTGCTATTTTGACTTTATCTTAGAAACAGTCTAGCCACAGAGCAGCCTGAATTCATTAGATCTCAGATTCTAAATAAGACTGGTCTTCATCAGTGCTGGGATGGAAGACCTGTTGGGAAAAAACGGGCTGTTGTTTCAGGTGGTGTTGTTGGAACAGGAGAAGGCACTATAGACTAGAATTTCCAGTCCAATGCCCCAGCCTGATGACGCTGAGCTGTGCAACATACAGTAGCAGCCATCTGATAAGCTAAGCCTAGATCCTGGCTTTAAGAGTACTGGCATTAACCCCTGTGTCCTGGTTGAACTCCACTCTTGGCTTGTACAACGTGGCCTCCCTAAAGTCTGCCCTTACTTCAATTTGGCAAACAGTTTCTTACTTCTCTGCCTGATTAGCTGTGTAAGGGAGCTGCTGGTGAATAAGGGATGTCATGTATCACCCAGGTTAGTCCTCTACTTCAGTGGTGACTTCTAAGTGACTAGTAACTTCCAACTTTTAGTAAGCTTCGTTCCTAGATGTAAAGTGTTTAGGGGTCCTTTGGACTGAAAAGCACTCTATAAGTGCCAGGAATTAATTCTGTGTGTAAGAAAGGCAGAGCCTTGGAAAGTTTGAGTTCATTCCCTGATTATATAGTTAGTATTAAAGGACCCCACATTATAGCACCAGTTCTCAATATTTCTCCTGCGGTGTGCGAAATCAATTACATGGATTCTGTTTCAGAGCTGCAAAGGCTGATGCTGTAACTCTTACATTTTTATTCACATTTACATTTTCATTTGAACAGGGGAATATGGAAATAAAAACCTAATCCCACAACACATATTAAATGTAAGTATTTAGGGCAAACTTTGAAAACAACACGTTAATGAGGACAGTAATAAACCCCCCAATGGACTGAGCTACCAACACATTAACTTGGCAAGGATAACATCTAGTTTAATTAGTGATAAGTTGTGAGCAAGCTAAAAGCACTGTATTTTACCCACAGGATGCCTAATCACTTTAAAGCCAACTGCTTCTCATTTGGTTTTAGAATTGTACAGCAGGTGTGTCGAGCACTTGAGTAACAGACACTCTCAGAGTAGAGCTTTCAATTTCAGGCTTTGGCATAGAGATGTAATTTGCAGTAAATTTATGGCCTCTTTATTCAATAGATAAAGAAACTATTAGATCACACATGCTTAGGGTCTGACAATGATTTACACACCTGTAAAGCAATTAGGCATTTTTTTTAACTCTGGCCTTCAAAAGGCGTTCTTGTGATGCTCAATTAATATTACACTGCAACTTACATAAAGTCTTTGTAGAAATATAACATACTGGTATACCCTCATAAAGGCCCGCAAATCTTTCATTTCTGTTGGCTTTCTTCCCTGTGTTTTTTAACAAGTTGCATGCATTCATTATAATTAGATATGGCTCAGAAAGCTGGGCAACAGTGGTGCAGGAGTTGTTCATTAGATACAAGTTAAGCTCTGATCAGCCTCTAGACTGCATTGGTTCACCTGGAAGAGAGTGTGAAGTTTCAAAATACCCCAGGAAAATGACTGATGATGAATGTATCCATCATCCATGTATTTAGTAGTTTACTGCTTACTTTGAATATCATTGAGTATTTTTTGTGATAGAATTTCATAAAGCATTCGCAAAATCCAGGTTTGTAGTTTTTTATATTGCCTACATCAAACAGTTCTTTGAGACTCACACGCTATTCGTTTGAGCAGCTCTGCACTGTTTTGCGGTGTCATTTCACTGGATACAATCCAGGGTCCCGTTCTTTTCAATATGGTACTTTTACAAGAAAATAAAATCTTTGGGTTTGATTAATAACTCACACATCCCAGACATTAAACTGAAAAAGTTTCAGTATTTTATTATTATGTACATCTCCTTTTTCCCTCAGAAATAAAATGCCTTAATACAGATGACTATTATTTTTATAATTATATTTTTAGACAGATTTACTGCTTTGTACATAAGTCTGTTTCATAGAGCCCACATCTACATTGATAAATGTCAGTCATTTCCTTTGTTAGTGTTAACCAATAACAAGCAGAAAGAACAGGAAAGAGAAAGGGAGAAATGACAGATACAAGAGAATATTCAGAAGCAGCTCAATTAACACAGGATAAACTATATACAATACAAACCATTCATACAAATTAAGCCTAGGATATAGAAGTCATTACATTTATATAGTAAAGGTGAGCAAACCTTTTATAATACCCACGTTCAAAACTAAGACGAAATTAAAAATCCCATCATCTAAAATGTCAAGCCAGGGTTTCAAAGCAAAAATGTCAGCAGCCTGAGAGTGTTTCTGAGATATGGAAAATGCTTTATAAAACATGGCAAATGAAAAGGCTTGCTCACCAAGAGATGTGCACTTTCCAGGAAAGGGTGCCACGCTCAATGCCTTGAATGTGTCTACTTATCTGCGGAATGCATACTGTTTTACTTTGCGTTATCACATTTGATCAAAACTTTTAGAAATAAGAACTACACTGGAGGTCTTTACTTGCAGGAGTGAACGACTGCCTTTATCCTCAATGAATCTGTGATGGTGGTATTAAGGACACTGATAACAACAACCCACTGAGAGCGCCGCGAGGAAAAACATGAGTGAGTGCACTCTAGGATTGCATTTAGCACCTTGCCGTTGACTAAGTGCTTTTGTAAAACCCCCAAATTATACAGTAATTATGAAATATCAAGACATCTCGAACAAGCAGAATTAGGGTTCTAAGGGTGGGACATCCACTAGCTATAAATGATACAAGATCTACATATAAAGGAATCATGTCAAATAAGAACAAGAAATAAAGACAAATACTTTGCAGTGTATTTCATTTGAATATATATCTCATGTGTCACATTCTGTTTTATTGTTAGCACTGTTGTTCCTATGAGAAACTGAGACACTGATTATTGTATGTTGAGAAGCATACTGTACGTTACTAATGGCCAGGCCAGTATGTATTACTGGGAATATAATTAGCCTCGGTTCCCAGTGTTCCTGTCATTCATAATGGACATTCTTGCAATATGCCTTGCTACCAATTTGTCTGTTTTGCTTTTTTTCTGGCAGGAATTCTGAATTTGAAATAATAGCGTGTTCTATCATCGCCATTCCATCGTGGACACATTCAGGACAGTACAAATAGTCGATTCTCCGGGGGCAGCAGCCCTCTTGAGTGACTTTTGTAGAACGCAGATCGTGGAGCCATCAGCCTGATGGGAAGTAAGGAGTGTCACTGTGGTAGTTGTAATCTGGGCAGACTTTTTGCACTAGTTTGTAATCAGTGCTGTAAAAGGAAATGTAAATGCAGATCACTTTGAACGGCTTGGAGCACAGCCATGACACATGGCTCTGGGTCTGCTCCTGGTAGCATGTTTTGGATGGGTCGTAGTTGCAAAGTGTGTTCTTGGTGGCCTTGTCAACCTTTTCGTACTCAATGCGGCAGTTGAAAGACTTGGAGTCTTTGGCATCTATTACAGTCTGCTGTGCCAGGTCGAATTCAACAATCTTGGTCGGGGGCACAAGGCTCACAGATACATTCCCCTGGCCGGTGGAGTTGTGGCGAAAGTACACGCTGAAAGTCCCATTCCCGTGATCCACAATCTTCCCTGTTATCAGCAGGTTGAGCTTGACAGTTTTAATGTTAGAATGAAAATCCCCCCAGCCGAACATTTTCTTAAACTTCCCCGTTTTGACAATCGGTCTTCTTTTGGCTCTGGGCCGGGGTTCCTGAAGTTCTGTAGAGTTTCTCAGCCAGTCCCAGAGGTCCTGCTCAGAATAAGGTTCTGGGGTATCGTACCGCAGGTCCAAAGCAGTGGCATTTTCTTTGCCATGTAGAGTCTGTGATAACAGTCGACTGATGGACAAGTCTTTATTGCTTTCTGTCCATATGTGTTTTAATGTAGATTTAGGGCTTCCTGATTTAAGAAGTTCTGATTTTCCTGCGCTGGTAGCATGAGTGCATGTAACCTGTAAGGATAAAAAAAAAGACAAAAATAAATTGCAGCTGACACAATACAGGAAAAGGAAAACTTTTTTATACGTATTGCCAAGTCTTTGCATGTTTTGTTCATTTCTTTTATACAGCAAGATGATATTGATAAAAATCGTGCAATATTTATTTAAAATAGAGCAGAAAAGCCATTTTTAATAGCATTGCTAAGAGCAAGTGTCAATAGCCAGATAAATATAAGCTTCGGCAAAACTGGAGGATGTCTTTTTCAGCACCACAGTAATAAATTAATCACTTTGAAATACAAAAATAGGCATATGCTTGATAGTGTAAAAACAATATCAAATATACCAATCCATGCAAACAAGATTTCTTCTTGTGTCTGAAGGAATTTGGCCCGTAAGCGTGGACAAATGCAGTAGTTATTCATTACAGCCATGAGTGAAACCCTCAGACTATTAATCAATGGAAGAATGTACCCTGGATTGATGATTGATGAATCCCAATTTTTCCCCCCTGTTTAATACAGATAAATGAGTTCAGATTTGTACACCGTTCAATGGAAAAATTTGACATTGATTGCCTGATTCCTACTGTAAAACATGACAGCAGATCTATCATGGTAAGGCTTTGCATTTTGTAGGTTGCCCCAAGATCAATACTTAGAAAATAAGGTTTTGCCAGCAATCAGAAAGGTCTGTGGACAGCAGTACCTCACAGGACATGTCAATGTGTGAAATGTAACATCATTCAAACAGGATATCTTATGGAAATTTTGCCTGTAAGCATAAATGGCACAATATGTTCAAATAATTGTGTCTGATGGATCACTACAGTTTAATAAAATACAATGTAAGACTATAACACATTTCCAGACAGCAAATTGAAATTGCTGCATGAGACCTTTAAAATATTGCTATATATGTTATATTGCTTTTGCCTCCTCTTTTTTACTCAAATGCTAAGGTTATTATTTTTATGTCTGATATAGAAGGTCAAGGTGCTTTTCATAAAAGATGCCCAGATTTATTGAAATAATGTGCATTAAAGTGGGAATCCATTCTGAGAGCAATTACTTAACTGATGCAGTGTAACTGCAGGGTGGCTGCACTTATCTTACATAACCTTTTGAAAAAAAATCACAGGTATTTCTGTATTCTCACTGAACAGTAGTGCAAGACAACAGCTAAAATTCAGAAATGGCCCCATAGGTGTCAGTCTAACTACACTCTCAGTCACTCATCTGTCTATTTTATACAGCAGCTGTGCATTGAGTTTTGCATTTTGTTTTCCGTTTCTCAATCGAGCATCTACAGTTACAGTACATGTAATGGAAGAAGTGTAAATATCACATACTGTATATATACTGTATATTATGGCGTTTTGCATATTAGATTTCCAAATGAAGTGAAGGGATGCTTGTTTGATCTGAGAGCTTTTGTAATAGTTTTTCGGTGGTCCTTACTATACCACAACCACAGAGTTCCCAGGGAAAATAATACCATTTGAAAAAGGATATACTGTAGCAGAATAAATAGTATTGAATATTCAAAATCATTTCACATGTATATCATGTTAGCACACTAAACACACCATTTTCAAAAAACATTTTGAAACGTTCCATTTTTAAATCCAGAATTGATCAAATTTGACTGTAAGATTCGTTTTATATCTTCTGTTATCATGTAAATAGATAGACCCTACAGTTCAGTGAGAGAAAGGTCAATTGTATTTATTGTCATCTTGGGAAAAAAATGATAATAAAGAAAAATCTTTATTTTTTTTGCTTACCAATTACTTTAATAAAATGGCAAATATAATACATATACTGTAGGTATCACAGAGACCCAGATTGTGACATGGAAGATGTTATTTTGTTGCTGTGTTTAATTGTAGTCAAAAATAAAACAATTGTATTTCTTGATTTCACACAATTTTGGTTATATCTACAGCTGCAGATATATGACAGAATTTGTAGCATACTGCAATAAAGAAACACAACATTTAGGGGCACTATTTACCATATAATTTCAACAGAAAACCTGTATAAATTATATAGTTTGGGAAAACAGTGATAAAAAACATAAAACAATACAACTGATATAAATTGTGTTTTTGACACTAAAGAGATACACCCTGTAACATACTTTTACAGTTTGCTGTTTGAGAACATGACCTTGTAGGCAGAAGTTTCATACATCAATGCTATTTCACTGCCAACCCTTTGTGAAAAGTATACCTTGATCAGACTGCATTCTCTTTTGACAAAAACCAATTATCCCTGGGTGTTTTCTCAGTACAAGGACAGGTCTGACAATAGACTCAGTAATTACAACCACAATATGCTTTTCCAATTTCCATATTCAGTTTTACAACAAACGGCAGCTTACACATTCAAAATATGCATTTTAATTGTTAATAACTGCAAACAAAAAATTAAATTCTAGCCACAGTTTGTCATTCATGACACTACAGTATGTTACATTGGTCTTCAGCATTTGAAAGATTTAGGTTACTACTGTAAAGACATGTGGTAATCAGCCTAGGATACTCTCATTATTTTTATTATATAGAGTACATCTGGTCTTTTCAAGTAAATTTGGAGTGATTTGGAGTTCAAACCTTTAACATTATTGTGTGTGTCAGCTAATGACAGTAACAACAATCACTGCTGCCATTATTGTGGGTTTTAGGGCTCTGACATCTGTTAAGTATCAGTCTTGCCTCATGCCAAGTTGTGTTCCACAGTGCCAGATTCTACAATTATAGGGAATTGCTCTTTTTCCTGTTATGTTTCTTAGTAATTGTTAACAAAAGGACTAAAAGAGATTTTTATGCGAAATATGAAGCATTTCCACATCAAGGACAAATTACAAAGGTATTAAAAGGGTAAGTGAAAACACCGAATTATACTCCTGTTGATTTTCCTTTAATTGTTATTACTTTGAAATAATTGCTCAGAGAAGTACTGTACTAGAAAATTAGCATGACTTTTAGACTGGGAGTTGATCATAAAGGTACGGGCCAGCCATGTTCAGTCAAAAATGGAAGAAAATGGTATACTGCATACAGAATACAATGCTATTGACTTGTATTTTTTTCTGAGTGGCAATTCATTCGAGACCAAGCACATTGGAAAAGTATGTCATTGTTTTTGGGAACCTGACACACCAAAATACAGACTAGCACTTTACCATTCTTAATGCAAGCTACTGTAACAACATACTTGTGTATTTCAAGGCCTGTAGCAGCCTGTACCTGACAGGTGTCTGTGTTAGGGAAGCACAAGGACAGGTACACAGCTGAGCTTCACAGGGTCTGGAAAGCCCAGTCTGGCTACTCAAGGGACACCTGTTCTGTGAGATACCAGGCTGTGGCAGGGCTGCGATGACTTTGTATGCTCCCTGCAGTTAAGACATTTACATCACCCTCCTCTTATGTGCTGAAAGTGATCTGTAAAATAAAGCCCATTCTGTCTGCTCCTTGTTTTAAAATGTCTTACAGTACAATTTGTTTCAGAATGACTTTGTTTAGCCCTGCAGTTCAGTAATCTCTCCAATTCTCACAGGTGCACGAATGAGCATTTCTTTCCTTCCATCATTCAAAACTTTCCGGACTAATTTAATTTTTCACTTTTTGATTCCTATTATAACCACTTTTGTTCTGACTTTATAATGTCAAATCTTAAAAGACCATTAAAGACCAATAGTAATCCATCCATTACTATTTCTTTGGGGGGGGGCTAACACTTCCAAATAAACTTACAGTACATTACACAGCAATTTCTAGAGCTGTGCATTGTACTGAAACACCTTGTTCAAAAGTACAACAGCGTCTTCAAAATAATAATTGAACCTACAACCTTTCTGTAATGTGTCCACAGCTCCTAAGTGCTCCAGCCTATGTCTGCATTTGGTATTTAAATACATAATGAGTATTATACAGTGTTATTACTATAAATCTGCATTTACAGCAATTACTAGAGTACTAGTCACTCCTGGATAAATGGAGGTTTTAAAGGAAATTTGCTGAAAAGTAACTGCGCCTTAATGGTTTATATTTTTTGATAAACCAAAAAAAAGACAAATGTGTGTTTTGACAGATAATCAACAACATTAGGCTTGCAATCCTTAAAGCTTCTATACAGTACATTAAGTCTATTATCAGAAAACGAGATTAACAACTCCATAGAAACTGACAGGCTAATGGTACAGAAATTCCCATTTGCCATTGTATTTTTACTTTTTATTTTATCCCTAAAAGTAAGGGTATTTTTAAACATAAACCTTTAGTACTGTAGTCTGTAAAAGAGGTAATTCATTAGAACAGGAGGTCAAAAATGTGTAAAACCAAGATAGTTTTGTACGGTTTTGTACATCTATAAAACCACTATCAGGGTGAATAACGTTACTGTATGGGCATGTGGTTCTGACATGTTAAATTTTCCTGTTGTCTAGTTGCTCTGAAAAAAAATGGTACTGTATATTTGTGAACAGACTTGAATTTATGTTGAGTTTTCTAGGAATTCTCTCCACACTTCCAGAATTTGAACATAAAGATTAGTTGCAAAAGAGAGGAGGCCTTTCTGCTCATATACTGTACAGTACAGTACAGTAGCTCATTCGATTGCAAGTAGCTACAGTAATTGAAACAGACTCCCACATCCCTTTGTGTAAAACAAAGTACTAAAATTGACCGAACAGGAAGTATTTAAAAAGGACATCAGTCCCTTCTATTTGAGGAGAAAGCTGCCCTATACAAAACGGACAAGAATTGCATACTGTACGCATGCAGGTGTTGTATTATACAGTACACCGCATCACGAAGCTGCTCCATTAGAGCCACATCCGCTATTAAACAAAGGGGAGAGAGTACACTTCACCCCGACAGCTCAGCTCTTGAACTGGAATGTGACCCTTTAAATAAAACGGACAACAAAACCAATACATTTTAAAAAAACAGCAGCGAAGTGCTTTTGTGAAACGGAAGACTTGAAGCTCGCTACAGTGTGAAAGGCAAACAAACGAGGGATTCTCGAGTTACGATTACAGGTGATATTATTAAACAGATCAATAATATTGACATTAGCCAGGTTGGAATATCCCATTTAGTAAGAAATACCAACGCCGTCAATGATAGCAACAGAAACGTAAAATCTACTATAAGGGCAACGGACATATCCCAGTATGTAATCCTGAATTTTCCGCATGTACCGAGGAAATAAAAAACGAGTTTTCAAACACAGGAACTACACAGTTCCACAAGACTTTCTTGATTTTTGCATCCAGGTCACGACAAAGATTTAAAGGTGTTTTGTCTGTTAGCTGTAGCCCTTGTCTTGCGTCGTTATCGAAAACAGCGAAATTACCATTTTGAAGTTTAAAGACAGGGGCCGGCGAAACCGCGTTAAACCGGTTGATAAATCAGTTTCTCCTTATAACAACCTTAACTATCTCAGTCAAGGCAGTTAATTGGACACAAGGTGATTTGTATCCAATTTACAGACAGAAATTAAAATGACTCTGGGCTTTCACTATAATGCTACACATATACCGGTATGAAATAAATTAACATTGATAATACTATAATGCCAAACATTAGCACATCAATCTATGAAAATGGGAAACGGCAACATTATTTTTTTCCCTTGACAAGCCCGTTTAGACGTCGCCCGTATTTGAGTGTGTGGTATTTTCTGTCTGTAAGGCACTTACTGTACCATTATCGATTTTTATGAATCGCTTTCAATGAATGCAAATGAGGGAAAAGAGTCGTTTGCCTGTAGCATTGCAACTAAAGCATGTACCATGCCAGTAAGCTGTTTATGAATTAAATAATTACGAATCTGAAACAAAACACAACATCGAAACAGCTGTTGGAGCCTTCGTCCAAAAATATGGTAGGTTTTGAGAAGAATCGTCCAACACCTAGAAAACTGCGATTATAACACTGAACACAGAAACACCGGGTGTTCCATAATTGTTTTTTTTTTACTTTTAACAATGATGTTAAGTTAACATTGTGTCTTCGGTCACGTGTAAACTGCCTAAATCCGAAAAAAGTGAAATGCTCTTATTGTGCGACTAAAGGACACGTTGTTAGTGCCTTAATATTAGGAGAAATAAAAAATAACGCAGTTTTCATTTTTAGGATGTCAGATTTGAACCCCTTTTGTGAATTCGGTCAGTTCCTGACTGAATATTTGAATATTTGTTTGTGTCAGCCTCTTTGACTTAAGTGAAAAACACAACAGAACTCTTATAACTAAAAGTGGTCTAATTAAGGCATATATCAAAGTCATTAAAAAGGCAATTACAATATTGCCATACCTTTATTGAACCTCTTGTCTGGGCAATGAGATAATCAAAGAATAAACATGCATCTGTAGGAAATTGTCAGGATAGACTGATACTGTATATTGTTTTGCAGAAACATTTGGAACCAGGGTGCCATCAGTACAGCTGAGCAGATCAAAAAAGGCTACTGCTGTCTGTGTTATTACAATCACCTGTCAAATAGGTCGATATGCTAACGTGTGTATGAGAAAAACGGTACATTTTAATATGGGCTCGTTTATGAAATGTGAATTTCATAGAAGTGAAATATCGCTATCTTTCAGTTTTCTAAAACTGAAAGATAGGGACATTCCTAAAGTGTCTCTAGAATTCCTAGATTTTATCCTAAGCGTCTTACATTTGCAAACATGTATTTACTGCAGCTGGGTGAGTGCCTCCTTCAAGGGTACAAGAGTAGTGTTGTACCAGAGCCTGTCTTATCCATAACCTGTTGTGGTCCTATGGCTTTTGGAAAGTTGTGAATTAAGAGACACCCCATAATCGTTATACTTATTGTTTAGATGACAGGAGTGAGCTCAGTTATTAACAGTGGGTGAAAAAAGGAGTTCCCTATTCAGAAGAGATTTCAAGTCTTTAATCTACAGTTTGCATTTGCTGTCTTGATGAATACAAAATACATCCCAATTTTGATATAATGAGCACGGTTTTCAGTGTTAACTGAGAATCCAGTTGATCTTCACCTGCCAGTGATCTTCACCTGATCAACGTCATTTCTGCACTTGAAATGAGAAGGAGTGCCTGAGCTGTTCAGGTGTCACTCCTGCGTTGCACATTCAGAGCTCATTATAAATCGGCAGCCAAATATTAAATATATATTAAAGAATTCCACACACTGCAAATGTGAGTTTAAGAATAAGTTACACTTTCAAAACATTACTATCAGCTGTTTGGCAAATGTTGTCTCATGTTTTCAAAGCTTCTCATGAAATTACCTCCTGGTTTGCATAGTCATACATTGTGTGTTTTGTCACACAGTGACCCACATTCTAGAGAGAATTGCAAACTAAGCAATGTGTGACAACACTTACAGTAGGTATGTTTCTTCCATGCAATGCTGCCTTCCTATCATTGCTTTTCTTGCCCCAATCATCTTTTAAATCACCTCCTTTGAGCTGTGTTCAGGGGGAAGACAAATAAGTAGATTTCAGCCTTTCGATCTGAAACATCAGAGAATTTTTAAAACACAATGGTTGTAATTGTTTTTATAATGGTCCTTTTCCAGCTCAGGGTTTCCATCTGTTGTCCCAAGCACTCACACTGGAGCAGATACAATTAATTAATCTTGTCTCCATCTTGTCAAAAGGCACCAGAGTGAGTGGAACACAGAGGCCGATATGTCCTGCGGCTCAGCTAGCCTTCCTTGTTGCCGTGGCAATTTTGCTGTTTTGATGGTGTTTAAAGGTAACCCAACACCTCTGAATTAAATATGTTTTTTACATACTGAATTTCACAGGCCACAGCAATCCCTTCTGTACCTCCCCCCAGCTGAAGCATCGCGTTTGTGATCCGACTCGTCTTCCATCTTGCTTTCAAATCCAGTTTCCGACAAGCTCTTTTTTTAAATTAGACTTAAACTTTAAACATGGCGTGATTTCATAAGCATTTGCAGAAGTAGACAGGCACTTTGTTTATCGGTATCTTGATAACACCAACCACACCTACTGTATCACAAATTCCTGAATTAACCTTCAAAACAGGAGCCATTACAAAGGTCTTGACCATTTTCACATCTTCAGCTGAATCAGCTGCAGAATAAACATTAAAAAAGGTCCCTTTTACCTTTAAAAAAAAACGCCTATAGCAAAACAGTGGAGTTTCTCTTGAGTGTCCCCTGAGAGCTTTTTTGTCAAGGCAATGAGCCCATCAGTAACCCAGCTAAGTGTGACTCCTAATCCTGCTGCCTAGATAATACTGTATGAGCTTGCTGTCCTTCAGCAAATGACAAAAGATGCTGAATATTGCAGTTTCTTACTGTTAACCATTATTGCAACCATATATTTTTTGAAGAAATAAAATTCCAAATATCAACCTGCATACAGTACTGTATAAGGAAAGAGCCGCCTGGATCATGAACCATTAAAACTCAGATTTTATTGCCATTTTCATGGCATTTTATTATTTGTTTAGCATTAACAATTTAATGGAAAGGTTTTCAATTGCGGATTAAGAATTTCAGTTCCCAGACTGGAATAATACAATAAACATGACACAACAGCAGAGTCATAGTCTTCAGTACAGTGACAGAGAGTAACATACAGTAAGGACTGTTTTAACCACTTTAAAATATTATAAACTATCAGCAGCAGCATGGAGGGATATCCATCTTTGAGGCTCTTGATCATATCACATTTTAAATGCAAGTATGGTAACAAATTTCAGAAGTATAATCTGAGAAGGGAATAAAGGCCACTGGGAATTTGATGCTTTAAAATTAAACCTTGTAAACATGAAGGTTATAAAGGACAGGCAGTTCGCAGACACAGTTCAAGAGGGACTGGAAAGAGAGGCAAGGTGCTGCCGCATTCTTCTTTTAAAGGACTGAAAGAATTATTTTGGCCAAACAGAACAAAATATAAATATGTGTCACATGCCTTGGTTGGACAGGGCCCAAAAGCAAAAAACAGTATTACTTTTAATGCACAGAAGAAAAATGCAGGCATTATGTAAAGTAAAAAAATTGAATTGAACAGATAAGTAAGAATTACTGTATTGAATATAGTTTAGTATATACAGTACAGTACTATATGACTTTTAATAAAACACCTTTAAATTAAACCTAAAAATCCAAAACACTATTTTTTTTTGCAAGGAAACTGCTTTATGGACTTTTTAGGAACTTTTAGTGCAACTCAATTATTTTTTTCTTTATCAGAAAAATATCAGGCAATAAATGGAGACATTGTTGAAAAATGCTAAGAGACCATTTGTTTCTGCCATTTGTTTTATATTATAATACCATTTTATGTATAAAGCATTCTTAAAAATCAGTATGCACCAAAGAATCAAATAGTTGATATCAATTGATCATTTAGCATCAGACAAAAGGAGGCCAAATTCTCCTCTGGTTGTCATGAGCACTGTGTCTGACATCATGGCCAAGCAGTAGAACGTCTTAATGGTTTTGCTACAGAGCTGTTAGATGCACCATTAATGTGGACTTACAGGGTCTTTATGCACCATTACCAGTTTTAGACTGCAAAGAAATGGTATAAGGACAGTGTGTGCTAGAAAAAATCAATCCAGTGCTTTGTGCTGTATTTACTGATAGGGAAGATGAAATAAGACAATTCTCTAAACAACAGGTTACCAAAAATTGCTACTCATTAATCATGTAACTTGGGTAAATTACGAAAATATTTCTTTTTTTAATTAAATCCATGCTCATATAAAATAACTTTTATTCTGTTTCAGTTTTACCTTTTCTGGTGGTGGAGAATTTATTTCATATCAATGTCTGATATAAAGATGTTGTGTGTGTGTTTGATGGAGAGGTTCAGTGTTGCTCATTTGGATAAATCAAGAAATTCCGACCTCTGCACAAAAAGGTGATTTGTCTCTGTTTGGCAAAAAAAAAATCTCTTTGAGAGAAAGTTCCAAGCCTTCTACGATAGATGATCCAAAACAAACATGTTTTCACCCAGGAAAGAACACACAACAAAAGGAAATAAAAGAGATCAATTCATGCTGTTAAATGGATAATAAAACTCATTTGTGAAACCTGTGCGCCCTCCAGTAATGATTGATTCTTTGAAAATCATTTAATTAGAATATATTGCTGTTCCTTTCCTTGAAATATCTATCTGAAATGTACTGTTTGCAAATTACTTGAGAAAACAACCAGAGCAAAATCCTTCACACTGTTTCAATAAAGGAATGTTGACATCATAAAAAAAGGTTAGATATCCTTGCTTTTCAGCGTGGAAGTGCTGTACAGTAGCTTTCGACTAAAAGCTCTGAAGAGAGTACATCTCTTACAGGTGAAACTGTTTTCCATGAGTTCCTGAACTCCTTTGACCTGCAGTATGCTTGATAGTGGACTTGAAATATAATGCAAGATTTAAAGATAACGGTCATTGCTTTAGAAAATACTTATCACTGTTGAATGCCAGTTAAAAATGTAAAACTGTGATATGCATATGGAAATAAAACTCCACAACATTAAAATATGTACAGGTACATTTAATAATCTAACATCTAATTAATTGTAATTTTATCAATGAAATCTAGATTACAGCCTTTTACAGGATTCATAATGTACTGTATACAATTTAGAATCAAGCATACAAAATGTATTACATTGAGAAAATGTTAGAAATTGTTGGTGATGTGCACAAAAGATTAATTCATGTTGAGTTAATGTAATTTACACTCTAATATGCAGAATTCTGTTGGATGAATCTGTAATCAAATCAATGTCGTCATGGTAACGTGACAGCCATTGTAATAGGACAAACCAGTTAGACCGAAACTGTTTCAGATTACAAAGCAATTTAATTCTGAAATATTTTCCCCTCTCCCAGGCGCACAGAATTGCAATGAGTTGGCTCTCCTGGCCTAAACAACGACTGACACAGTACTGTAGGTAATTTACTTGACATGATGAAGAATCCTCTACAAGGTAGTTTTACAATAACCTTTGACTTTACGATCTCTTTTCAGAGAGAACATGTTTTCTCCTTAAGGTGTAAACAGTATCCTGACATCATTGATATCTCTTCGTTTGTAAATCGTGGCCTGGTCAATAGTATCCGCCGATATGGTTTACTTCTTGTTGTTGCCCAGATGTTGGAACTCCTTTACAGTTTTTTGGAAATTATCTTTAAATAACTACTTAATGTAGAATAGTCCAACAGCAGATGTTATTATAATGCCTCAGAGCAAAATATGCCCTATATATATATATGATGCTTTCATAAGAAATAAAGTACTTCAGCAACTGTACCTTATTTGATAGAAAAATGTTTCTCCACTACTAGTAGAAGTATTTTAGTTCTACTACTTTATTCTAAGTACAAACGTGAGAATGCACCAACCAATAACATGTTTACTGTTATAAAAACGAGAAGACTGAAACCATAAGGCATTATTCAGATTGTTCTGAAGTGTGGTTGAATCATACTGTAGGTAAAAAAGTGATTTTTTTTTCTTACATTTTCTTTCCAAAGAGTGCTGCTTTAAAATTATTTCCAGCAAAATGTTTTTTTTTCCTTAGCCATATTTTAAGTCCTGAAATTAATTTGTCCTGAGCTATCATAAATCAAATAGAGGTCTGTGTGATCCAGACACAGATGGTGATGTCCTAAATGTCAAAGCACCCCTTTCTAAACCTAGTGGAACTAAAGGAAATTATTTCAAGCTAGAGAAGGCACCTGTTCTACTGTCATATCTGCACATTTTCCAATCAGTGACTTGAAGAAGGCTCCTTAGCATTTTAATAAAGTGAACCTTATTCCAGTAACCATATAGACGCAACATTCACATTTCTGCCAAATGAGGAGGGATTTTGTTTGTAATGTTCACAATTGACCCAAGCCACTTTACTGAGTAATGAATCTTGACACCTGAAATTACACATATTTTTCTGAATTGTGTAAAATACAGAAAGGTAGCAACTGCTCATCATCTATTCTGTGTTTCTGGGATAGGCTTTGGGCTAAAAACAATCCCTAGCAGGAATCGGCCATTTTCTGTTAATAGACAGATGGATGGATTACTAGAAATCTCTATTTTTGATTGCTTGATGTGATTTTGCATCTTTTCAGTTTGATAACAGGTGATTTCCTTTATTATGGCTTTCAGAAACTACACCGGGAAAGCAGTTTTTTTTTAATTGAGACTTACTCTTCAATTTGTTTTTGTCTTCCTCTCATTACAATTAGCTAAATCTGAACCTTAAAACGGAGGACATGAATTCCTTTGACTCGTGCTGTGAGATGCTCTCCAGGATGCAATGTTTTGACGCTGCCCTGAAAAGGAAACTCACAGAAAAGTGGGGGGGGGAGGCTGAATTGCAACACTAATTCTTGAAGCCTCACGCTGATTAAGTGACCTCATTATGCCAATAATGCATGGCTGCCTTCCTGATGCTGTTATTTGTGAAGCAAAATACTGGACTTGTATTCTAATCATCACATTATATTTAATAGAATCAGAAGATAAGGGCTTCTTCGGTGGCATAACTGTCTCGCACATTAACACGATAAGAGCAGCACTAAACAACTTCCAGCTCTCAAGACACTCGTGCTGTTGTGGCCACAGTCCAATCTCACTAGTGTTATAGGAGCAAACAGCTTTTGAATAGAGCCCCATGGCACACACCTTCCTGCATCATTAATCTTCTTCCTAGACATGGTTCTTCAGATTTTTATCCACTCCATAAAGTTGTTACACACAGGGATTTCCCTGTCACCTTGATAATTTCTCCTCTCGATAAACCCACGAGTCAGTCTTTAGTTATTTCTCATTCTTCTCCTGTACATCTTTTAACTGGAGTCTCGTTCCCACGTGACTCAGATTCAGGAAACACCAGCTGGCTGACCTAGTGTTCATTTACTCATCCTTTTTATAGGAATGTGTGTAATATATCAGATGGAAAAGCCTTTGCAAGTGCAAGTTATCATCAGCAGAGTCCACAGCTGAAAATAATCTGAATCTAAAATAATGAAAATGGGAAATGAAGAAATTATTATTACTCATTTTATTGTTGTTTTCGTTAAGTTTGTTCCACCCTCGGTTCAGCCAAACTATTCAACTATTTGTATTCTGTACCTATGTACAAGTGAGCCATGCTGAAGTATCTGAAAGTTTATACAGTACGTCAGGAGAACCCAGAGTGAGATCCTCTTTTGAAGTTTAGATCAAGACACTGACTTACTCTTAATCAAATTACACCTTTAATTCAATAAACTTGCATTTCTGCTTAGCTGACCCAGAAGACCTCATTTGAAGTGTGTGTCTTGGTTAATCAATATGACTTAATAGCAGGCAGCATAAATTATTTCATTGAAAGTACACTGCAAATCTTCCCTATATGTTTCATACAGATTTCTTCTCGGGTTTACTTCATCTAATAAATTGCTTCCGCTAGTTTCAGTTTCCATTGATTGTGATCTTGAAATACAATAGAGACAAAAAGAAATCAGGTTTTTATGAAGGAATTACTGAACTGCTCTACAAGTGAAAATCATGCACTCATGTCAAACATACAGTAGGAATGAGTGAGAACATAAGAAATGTTACAGATGAGAGAGGAAACCATATGGTCCAACTCGATTCTTAGTTTTTTGAAGCCAATTCATCCAAAATCAGCCAAACGTTTCTTGAAAGAAGCCAGGGCTTCAGCTTCAACAGTATGGCTGGGTAGCTGTCCCATACTCCCACTTTTGTGTAAAACAGTCTGTTCCCTGAAAAGAATCAGTTCTGTTACTGTAACCTGTCAAGGTACCTGGACACTCGTCTATGGACACACAGCAGCACAACACTAATAAAGAGTAAAAAATATTTTTTGTATTGTGGTGAACAAAATTGTAGACTTTGTCTGCTTTCTGATTACTGTACGTTCCTATGCTGTTTAGAACATTTGTTCCCAAACCCAATTCTAGGGTTTTCTTTAGTTCTTTAGTTATTTATTTTAATTTATCTGCTTTCTTCTTTAGAATTTTGGCACACTCAGTATTGAATTTCAGAAATACCCAGTCTCAGGCATAAAGCACCTAAATTGCTTATCCTTCTTTCCGACTAAGCTATTAATAAGTGACTGATTAAGGAGGAACAGAGGCAGGTGGGAATGACAACATATCAGACACTCTCACAATTCTTTTCTTTCTGCTGTGCTCCACTTGGTTACACTCCAGTTAATTCCAGTTCTGGAGCTCAAAAACAGGTACAGGGATGATTCCAATTACAAATCCCATTCAGGCGTTTTAAGAGCTGAAAGCAAATTTAAACATAGAAAAACTGAGATTGAGAACTGCCTGCGATACCCTGTGTAAGGAACTCGGCAGGAGCAAACCTCAGAAGACGCAATGGTTCCTCAAGTCCTGGGCTGGTAACCACCGGTGTGGAAGAAGAAAATGATGTGCTTGCATGAGGGGTGAACAACTCCTATCCTGGAGAGCCAGGTTTCTGGTTTTCTTGCCACCTGGGCAGTTATTTGCCTAATTTGACTCATTTCTTGCTTAATTGAACAAGCTGAAGACCAAGATTTAAAGAGGCCTAATAAAACCTGCTGGAGAGCGGCTCTTGAGGCCCAGAGCTGGACAGTCAAACTCAGTAATTCCCAGTCAATCAATCTGTCTATCAATCAATCAGCCATTGTTTGTTATTGCAGCCTTTGCAAAATCAATTCAAATAAGTCCAATCCCCCAGTCTCACAACTTACAAATTTAACATTAATACAGTATATTAGTTTTTTCTTCAAATGTTATGTTCTAAATTGATTATTATATAAAATGTATAGGATACAAATGATTTGATTCAAGCAAATTAAGTGTGTTTGACTTTGTTGTATTCTAAATTATAAGTTAACTAATCTGTTTATGACAAGCAACCAATTAGCACATCAGTTAAATACTCATTTTAACGCTCTGCTGCAAGTTGATTGATGTTGAATTTAAGATGGCTTTTAGACTCCTTTGAGCTCTCAAAACAGGCTGTAAAATGAAAGGGCTGAGAAATTATCAATCTTCGTCATATTCATCTTCCATATAATCAAAAATGTATAAAGAACAACTTAGGAGTGCTGTACAATTGAAAAAAAAATAAATGCGCAAAATCTCTCTTCATTATGCTCTTCACAGATCAAAACATTTTCAGAATCGAGATAGACAAATTCTAATCAAAAGGAGATATTTTTTTTTTCCTTTTGAGCGATGTGTAAAGTAATTAGAATTTCTTCCAACCTTTTTAATTAAAAAATTGAAACCGAATGTACAGTAAAGTGTAGCAAGTGACATGGTGATTAGTCCTACGGCATCTGAGCTCTGGATCCTTGCTTTGATTTTGACATGTTTGCATTGTCACAGTCACAGTTTTTCCCAGGTGCTCCAACTTCCTCCCACAATCCCAAAACACATGTTTTAGATTCCTTGGAGTCTCTAATTTGTCCCTCTTGGTGTGTATGGCCCAAGTGATGGGTCTCCTGTCCAGGATGTAATCAACCATGCACCCATTACAGCTGCCTGCAATCCTTTACTGGGCTAAGAAGTTATTGAGCATAGACGGATGGGTGTTGATGACTAAGCGTAGTCTCATTGTGTAGTGGTTCAGTGATGCTCCAGACAATTTATGCTGATTAATCTTGCACAGGACCTTTGAAAAGCCTAAGCATTGAACCTGTAGAGTTTTATTTGATTTATGTAATAAAACATTTATTTTGAGAAAGCTTTTTTTCCTTCTGCAACTGTGTTATGAGTGAGAAATGGTTCAGTTAAAAGTTTAATATCAGAGCATTCAATTTTTGATTCAACACAAACCATGCTATTGGGTTGAAAGTGTGCTCTTCATTCACAGAGTGGTTTGCTGTCATCCAAAGAAAATATAAAGAAGGAATATGTATGTATAAGTCTAGCAGCATGGTTCTGTTAAATAAGACATTCTTTCCCTGCAGTAAAGAATCAGGGAAAGTCCTTTTTCTAACGCAGAACACATAAAGGAAGCAGAGAATCAATGGAATGCATTTACAGTCTGATATTATATAAATGCTAGTCGCACAATCAGACATATAATTCAACTTAGTTCTTAGAACCTGCTACTTTCCATTTTAAAAACCTAATGCACATGAAATTATATCTTAAGTAACCAACCTGTGGTGATCAAATCTGATACTTTTACTTCATAATCTGAACTATTATAGTTTTAATAATTATAATAATATCACTTTGTTCAATTTAAAAAATCAGTAAAAATTATATCACATTAATTTATCCTAAATAATATGTTGTTTTATGAATTATTCCTATGCATTAAAACTGCTTGTTCTTCCTTAACAAATAAACATTGTACAGTGGGAAGTAGAGGAAACAGTTAAATGGGCATAAAAATGAATTGAATAAAACACTAAGTGCATTGTTAACTTCTGGCCAACAGAAGGCATTGATTTCCAAGGAAATTCATTACATTATAAAAAGAACACTAAAAAGGCAAAGGAATAAAATAATTATATTTCTAATAAAGGAAATTAGTATCATAATTTAAAATAGATTTAAAGATTGCTTAATTTAAAGTCTACTTAACACTGATAGTGATTTCTTCCATCATGGCAATACACAAAGAGGAAAGTAAGGGTCTTTCTCTGACTTCACCTCTGATAGAAATGATGCCTCATACAAATTGTTTGTCTGCTCAAGCCATCTGTTTAAGACACTTGTCCCACTCTCTCATTTTAAGCAGTTTTTGGTTTGTCTTTTTTTTTTTGTTTTGTAAATGAACAAAATCTGTTCAGAACATCTGCTAAGTAATTGTTATTAATCTTTTGGAAAAAAATACACTTGATTTTTATGGCAAGACCTCGGCTCCCATCAGTCTTGAGGAAAGGTGTTTTATACAGTACCTTGTGCCATCCTGCTATGCTTCACTTCATTTTACTATACTGTATATATATATACTGACAACTGCTGCTGTAGAAGTTCGATATCTTTCCATAGCTAATTAAAATTGGGTTGGCATGTTAATCTCTTGTGAGCAGTTGGGAAGTCAATTAAAACACTTATTAACTGCCTGTGTGGGTCTGAAGGAACTCAAAGAGCTACCCTTGTGTGGATGGTGTGAATCAACAAAAACAAAAAAGAGTGTGGCAGCTGCCATAAAAAAGCCCAGGAAAACTGCACTTCTGATGTATCTCACTTAGAGCTTGCACAAAAGCTTTTGTTTCCTGGATATAAAGGGTAAGGCTGACAATGAAAGCATTAGTGATCATTGCTAATAAGAAGCAAACTGTACCTACTGGAGGGCAGGAGAACATTTCACTGTCATGACAGGAAAAAAAAAGAAGCACTGTCTTCAGCTGCCAGCCCAAGATTCACAGTTTACGCTGATAGTGAGAGTGCATACTGGGGCAGGGAACCTTATATCAACTTGAAGAACAACATGGGGGTCAAGTAGACCTGCTCTACTGCACTGAACAAGTTACTATTATTTCACATTGTTAGCATCCTAGGTGGATTTTAAACCAGAAATTTTGGAGGAAGGTCGGATCCTAATCTCACCTACATTCTCTCCCCTAAGTATATACAGTATACATCCCACCTCCTGAGCTTCCCTTTGCACGTCTCTCTCACACCTCTCCCTTCATCCTGACTACACCCTTACAGCAGCTCCCTGGCTCATTCCTTGCAAAAGTGAGGGGGTTTTGGTCAGCCTCATCCTTACTCTCAGACTACCATTTCCTCAACCAGGCGAGTTATTTCAAATAGCCTCTAATATTTTTAATCTCCAATTCCATCTGTTAGGATCTGACCAACTGTTATTTACAGTACATATCTTCTGTGCTGACAACTGCTGCTGTAGAGGTTTCATAGCTTTCATTTCACATGGCTCACCACAGGAATATCAAACAAAATTTTGTTTTTTAGAAGAATCTTGATTCTTGATTATGATTGGTATCTGAGTGAGACCGGTTCTAAATCATCATCCACAAAATAATCTGAAACTAAAAATATTACATGTTTTAAAGGAAACATTTATTAAATAAAATAGCTCCTGATGCCTAGCAGCCTGGTGGTAATCATTTCAGAAGTAGAATCTGCAAGTCATAACTCATTAACATACTATATCTTTATTCCAGGAGAAGGTTGGGTCACTACAAAACTCTACTGTAACATTGATGAAATGTTGGAAACAACATTTTTAGTTTAAGTTAGTGGATTTTAGTTGGTACTCGTTTCTACTTTGGTGTTGACATGATTTCACAAATGTAACATTTGAAGGATTAGGACAAAACAGCAGGTTTTAAACAATGGTTGTCTGACATTTGGATTTCAAATGAAAATCAAGAGATAACAAGTCTCAGACCAGAGAACATCATTAATATGAAGATGTTATTAATATTCTGTTTCGTTCCCAATGAAAACAGAAAGAATTCTGACTGCATGACAATTTAATTAGGATATTTAATTCCCACTTTCACACTTCTAAGTACTTCTGAACAGACCCTAGAGCCAAATTATAGTTTCTATCACATGGCACATACAATACTGAAGCCCTGGAAGTCTCTGCTATTTCTGTATGGATCAGATTATTTTCTTCACCTAAGGATATGATAAAGGAAATATTTCTTGGGGTTATTGTGCTTTAGAATCTAATCCTGTTTTTGATGTTTAGTCCCCAAAGAGGAGCTATATTATCAGTCTCTGAAAACTCACACTCAAAAATATATAAATATACATTAATTTCAGAGACCTAAGCCATTATAGATTTCCAATATTTAAACTTACATTTTCAAAACAGGTTGCAACTGAAATGTTAAATGTCATGAAAATGAAACCTCAAAAGCGTGGTTCTGACATACTGACCCAGAACATAAATTTACAAAACAGAAACAAAATATTTTGTGAACAAATAATCATTTCCAACAAATAATCATTCCAGCATGTTTCTCAAATAGACCCTACAATCTGTCTGAATCTGAATTGCACCTCGTTCAAATAATCTGTGGGTCACAGGCATTTCCAAAATATGGTCATTCTAGTTTTTGACAATATTTAATGTTTGCAATAGTATATAGTCTGAAAATGTGCTAAATTAATTATTTTAAAGAAGCACAGACTATTAAACAAAAATACACTACACACTGTGTAAGTGTATAATATATTTTTATTACATTTGTATTTGTAATATTTGTATCTGTAATGTTTGTATTAAGCATTGGACTTACAGTCACACTCCAACGATATTGCAGTATAGATACATACAATAGGATTCATAAGCTAACCAAACATATTCCAAGCTGAAAAGCTAAAATGCTCCTAATGGCTTATTTCAGCTGCTCATTAAAATTATAGCAGCATCCATTCAATGTACAGAAATGCTGTAGTATTATAAGAGAAACTGGATTTTATACGCTGGAATTAACTTTAAAAGGCTTTGCCACACTCTAGTATCATCCCATATAACTGCAGAGAGGGCTGAACCCCAAGCTTTCTCTCTCAAAGATGAATTAAGTCCTACTTTCATGAAGGATATGACCTGAACAAACACTTAACAAATACTACAGAACAGGTAACATTTTTATTCTTGGACTCCTTACAAGCTTAAGTGCTGTGGCCATAACTAATCACATTGCACTGCGGAGACATATTTTGAATTGAATACAATACCAGTAGTAGCATGTGAGGGTAAGAATAGGATCTACTGTATCTCAATGCTGCAAGTCTAATTCAGCACAGAAATAGCATGCCAACAGCCAGGAGCTGTATTGCATAAGCACAATCAACAAGACAAAAGGCAATACAAAGACAAAACCCAGTGCTGTCACAAAACTGCAAATTTCCAAAGCAATAACTTGCTATGGCATTCACAAAAAGTACTTTATACCTGTTTCCAGCATTGCCATGTTTCTCAAGATTAGTTTGACTTACAGATTATTTATAAATTTAAGAATGGATATCTGAAAGAATTGTCTGCTGAAAAAAATAAAAGCTGACAATTTAATAATGCAGTGCTTTACAAAATGTCACTTGTGTAAGTATTACTGTAGCACTTTATTTTTTGTGACTATGTTTACTGCATTTTGAGCAGCACAGAAGGACTGGAGAATGCCAGTACCTCCACATAAAACCAATTAGCTGCAAAATTGTTCTGTGTACCCACACTTTAAGAGCATTAACTAACTTGATGAAAGTTAAAGCAGTGTTGTTAATGAACTAGTGATTTTAGTGCTGAGAAAAGCACATTCTAGAATTTCAACATTAAATTGTATATATAAAAAAATAGATTGCAATGTGTACACAGCTGTATACAGCAATATTATTGTGATGCTAAAGAATATATTGGAAACCAATGAACTCAGCATTATACAGTATGTGAAAAGATTGTAAAAATCAGACATTCCAGTTGCCTTCTATGAGATTCTGACTGAAATAAACTGCAGCTTACAGTGCATGCTATACATAATTCCTCAATGTCAATCAATGAATTCATGCAATATACAGTATATCATATTTTAAAGCCATTAGTACTGCATACAGTTAGATACATATTACAGTACATACAGTTATTACACATAACAAGCTTTCATTGTTAATGTGTTTCAGTACCCAGCACCGATGTCATAAAGTCCTCCGCGTACTGAACTGAGTCATTCAGTCATGCAGTATGGAACATATATACTTTTTATAACTGCGGGCAGGGTGGTGCAGCTTAATTTGTTTAAATCCACATGCCGGTATTAGGGGAAATTAAGACACTTTTGATTGAGGCTGTTCATTTCAAACCAACATCTCAAAGAACTATTAACAGTCAGGAAAAAAAAATTCTCAGTACATTACATCTGCCCATTCACGTATCTATTTTATATTCCCTCAGGAGTGTCAGAGTCTGCTGCTTATTACTTAAATTGCCCCATGCACCACTCTGAATATGGAGGAGCCCTGTATTCTTTCACATTCTGAATTTGATTACTGAGAGCATAAAGAACACATGCAGCGCCTGGGTGTGTAGAATATGTGTGGTATGGGCACTACAATTAGATGCACTATTGAAATTCAGTTATTTCTTATGAGCTCTGTGATTCTCCTGCATGGTTTGGTACCTACATGGTTTGTGTATGAGTGGATAATTGTTTTTCAGATTGGGTCCTGTCAGAAATGTATAGAATTGTCTGTAAACTAACTAGCAAACAGGTTAGTAAACACCAGTTGAAAAACAAACAAACGTGTAGCTAATTTTGTCTTGTGTTTCCTTTTTTTTCTCGTGAAGGCTTTTCAGTGGAAACCTTTGTGTTCTGGTGTTTGTATGGATGCTGACTGAAGTAGGGTGCCATCAGCTTTCTATTTAAAAGGATTTAGCCCAGCAAGTTATTGTCAGCAGTACACAGATTCACCCTCGAGCATGATGTGAGGATGATCACACCTTCCCTTTAGCATTTATTATAAATCATTACGAATCAAGCTTCTCTAAATGAAAACATTTCCACAGTGTCTAATGAACAGCACCCTTAAAGTTTCAATTAGAACACTTAGTGAAAGTATGGAAAATCACTGTGAAAAAATATCTGATATCTGACAAAAACAAACAGTACCACTGGAATGTCCAATGGAATCCTTTCAATCAAAAATGTTAGCATTATTTTTTTCAAATACTGCATAACCTTACCCAGTTTTTCATTTTTTAAAATTTCACTCAAGTCTATGAATATCTGATTAAACAATATAAAATGAAACACTTCAATTATGGATTTGATTTTGTACATTAAAATTACTAATGAAAAAATCAAGTGAGTTATGAGCTATTAACAATATGACTAAATGCATGTGGGAAGAATCAATAACTTGTGCATCTTGATTTGAAGATTCAATAACTTGTGCATTTAAAAACGTGATGTGAGTACGCACTGGAATGATGAAACTCGACTCGATGTACGAGAGAGCAAGAATGTGCACAGAAAATTCTGCATCACTTGATCATTCAGAGTCCATGCAGTCACTATCCCTGGACCCCAGCAGTGCTACCAACAGCCAGATCTGGTCAATGTAATGATCCAAGAGGGGCCACCTGAAGGATTCCTTACACACACAGTACCATCTACAGTTCCTGATAATATCTTGCAGTTACATACTGTAGAGCGTTTAATCGCAAAAATAATCTTGAAGCTGTTATAGCATGCAGAAGGAAAAACACTTTATCCACCACTGACATGCCCTTGAGAGACACTTGACAGCCATTCTGCACCAGCAATACAGCACTTCAGTGTTTTCAGTATTGTGGACTATCTGTATTTCCATGAGTAATGCGAAATAGATAAATAAAAACCACAGCAACATCAAAAACAACACTGTACTGTAATAATAACAAAGTATGTTTATACATTCTAATGAATGTGATAGAGGGACACTTGCATTAGAGGTTATTTGGAGTAACTTCCCTAGCTGAGCAGGCTAACAGCAGCCTGACAGCAAGGATGAGGAATGAGCCAGGGAGCTGCTGCTAGAGTGTAGATAAGGCAATGGGAGAGGAGTGAGAAAGATGCACAAAGGCAAGTTCAGGAGGCAAGATATGCATATGTGTAGGAGAGTGGAAGGAGGCTAGATTAGGTTTTACATTCCTCCTGAACGTCTGTTTAATCCAGGAATTCCAGAATTTGGTACAGGACGTACATCTTTATCCAAAGGGTTGTGAGAGTATAGAACAGGCTACCCGGCCATGTTGTTGAAGCTGATACCCTGGCGTCTTTCGAAAAACAAGATCTTCGGATCAATTAGCTACGAACTACCAAACAGAGTGGATGGGCTGAATAGCCTCCTCTCACTTACAGACTTTCTTACATTCTCATTATTGAATCATGATACAAAAAAATGTTCTTGCTTTTTTATACTGTGAGAAAAAGAATTCAAAAGGAACTGTAAGTGCAACTTATGTTGTATGAGAACTCCAGTAAAGGAAATTCAAGCTTTCCTCTCTTGATCTTAAATGACACAGTTCACATTTTAAAAGACTGTAGAGAAGTTTGGGTAAGTCATCAGAGCAACAGCAGCATGCTTTCATTTTTATATGACTGAAAACACAATCTTTCACTCCTGCCATAATTTGAGTACATTAAACTAGCCCACTTTAGGATGACAAGTAGTAATTTATCTTTCTGAGAACCAACTATTACTGAGCTTAAAAGCAATGCATGCTGTGCCTCTAAATTTGTGTGAGGATTCAATTTTGAGTAAAGACAACTCCTGTTCAATTACAGACATTATTGGTGAGAGCACTGAAGGTAATGTAGATATTGTTAACTTGAATTTCTTTTTCAGAATACTTTTTCTTTAATACCTTGTTCTTGTAAAGAATTTACTTTTAAGCTTTTACAGTTCTTGAATATTTCTTTTTATGAACAAAGATGTGAGAAATGTATGTAAACAATTTATATAGTGACTAATTGGTGACACTTAAAGAACTTAAGTGGAGAACCTTGGAGCAACTTTTTATGCCTCTGTCTCACCGTTTCTCAAAATATTCAAAAGCCATCTAAACTGTTAATGAGGTTTCATTGAATAGTCCTTGCACCTGAATTATTTTTCATGGGACATTAAACAGAAATGCTTTAAAATGCTATAAAGGCTCAAACCAAAACAGAGCTATAAAGTTTCCTTAAGGAAGATATTAATTAGAGTCAATAAAAACACTACTGTGGAGAAAATCCCATGAGTACTGTGGCAATGTAGAGAAAAGTTTCTTTTTATACAAAGTGTTACTGTCTAAAGGATGCTAACTTCAAAAGCGATTGAATTTTCCACCCACGTTCCTACTTCCAGGAAACTGTAGTAAAGAGGACTAGTCTCAAATATTTAAAACAAATATTTAAATCTGCGTTTTTTTATATTAAGCAGTTATAATTAATAAATTATATCAGAGATTACTATATGTATTACTAATTTATTTGGCTTATACTTTTATCTAAAACAACCCTGCATTTGCAGCCATTTACACAGCTGAGTATCGTATAACTAGTCTTTGTTCAAGGGCACAACAGAATTGTTTCACCTTGAATTTAAATCCACAACCATTTAGCTATGAGTCCAAGAACCTAATCATTAGTTCATGCTGTTGACCTTTAAAACTTAAGGTATAACATTTGTACCCTAAATGAGCAATGTAAATTAATTTATTCATTAACGTTAATGATTATTGGGAAGTACAACATTTGGAAATCACAACAATCTTGCTCTGGACTGAGCGGCCAGGCAATTTTCTTTGCTTTGAAATGAAAGTTTTTTTTTCTAAAAACGTTAATGTTTGGAGTTAGGGTTGTCAAAGCACAAAGAAATTACCTGCTTTTAAACAGCTGTGTTGCTGTAGTAGCAGTGATATAAGCACATACATTGCAGTTCTGTCAGAAAACTGAAGCTAAATGGGAAATTAGCACAAAACGTAGTTCCCCTCTGTGATGTTGGACTGCTTAATTTTTGGAAATTGTTGTTTATCCTTCAAATAAATAAAGATGGTTATTCATTGGGTTACAAAATTGTGACCAAGGAGGTTAAACAATTGTCACGTCTTTGGAATTCATTGTTGCTGGAAATCAGATTGTGAGGGAATCAAATTATGCTATCTTTATAAACATTTTGCTCTTTTCGCTTTGTTAACTTTAGCAAAAAAAGGACCAACTAACAGAATGATTGTACTTAGTAGGACATATTTACAGTGATTTAAAAATGTGTTATGCTTATTAGTTGTAAGCAAATCAAAATGTTACTGAACAAAATTTGGAATTTTATTATTTATATTTGTTGTTCTGATTTTGATTTCTAATTTGTAGTCTGATAATGTTTTCAATGTACAGCTCCTTTTCACAGTAGTCACAGTCCCTTTTGGTCTGAGGACATAAAATAGAAGCCATCTGGCCTATCTAGCTCATTTAGATGATAGCAGATTTAAATTAGCAATTAACCAATCTCATCCAGCTATTTTTTGAATGAAGCCTGAGTAGTAGTTTCAAAAACAGGACTTGGTAGTATTTCTCTTTGAAGTCTCACTCACAGCCTTCCAGTTACGTGTCCAGATCCCTAACCCCTGCTCCACATTGCTGCCTGTAAGATCTGTTAATATTTTTATGTGTGTGCTTTGTTTTACATCAATTAGCCAATTCAAAAAAATGTTGAGATGCATGTTGTTTCCTGCCAACAATTTGAGAACTTTATCTTATAAAAAAAGCCTTCTAAATATCTAAAAGTACTTCATCATGTGTTCTGTTTGCAGCCATGGCTGGTGTTGCTTTTTCACAGAACCCCTGCAAGTTACATAAGCAAGAAGTACCTTCTCTCAATCCATGTGGACTATCCATCATAATCCCATTGTCGTAGTTTAGATCTAATTATTGTTCTGTAAACGTGATAGAATAGAAGTTAAACATATTGGTCTGTAATTGCTTGATATTTATTTTGTCACCATTTCTTATAGATGAGTACTACTGTACATAAGCAATTTTCCAGTCATTGGGTATTACATGTGTCTTAAGTGACCCTAGTGCCTGCAATAATTCTGGCTCTTTTATCTTAATACTTTTTAATATGGAAAATTGCTTCAGTCATATACTCCATTTCTTCCTTGGTAAACAACTTAGTGAAATATGAATTTATGAGCCAGTTCACTGTCTTCATCTGAAAAGAGCAATGACCATCCCATCCATCTGTCTTACTTTGCTTTAGTGTTTGGAGCCCATAGTCAAAAGTTACAATCTTGACCACACCACTTGAAAGAAAAGAAAACGGGAAGGAAAGAAAAACACGTCCAAAACCATAGCACAGAACTCGGGCATACCAGAATCAACAAATTAGAATATAGTAAAGAAGAAAGACACTTATCACTGAAAACTAGGTTATTCAAATCAAATTTTTGAAGTTTATAACAGAAAATGATAAAAACTGTCATGGAAAACCCTAAGACAACTGTCAGCGAACTTACCAATAACCTCCAGAGTACAGTGGTGAAGGTGTCAAAATACACAGTTTGTTGAAGACTTACAGTAGGCAGCAAAAATACAAAGGCTCATCACCACCAAGAACAAAGAAACCAGATCAGAGTTTGCCCGTACAGTAAGTATCGTTCCCGAGCCAGAAGACTCTGAAGAATCAAGGTTCAAGAATCAAGGACAGACGAGACGAGGCTGATCCTTCAGCAACACGAGAGAATAGTTAGCAGATTTCTGCCACGGCGGTGATAATGTCATGGCCTGGGCATACATGACTGTCTCTGGAACAGGCTCACTGCTCTTTATTTCAATACAGAATTTCTGTTTGTTACCATTCTAGATAATAAAGTGCAAATTCTCCTTGAAATTAAACATGTTCTCAAAATGTACTGAAACTGTGCTACTAATTATGATCTCCTGTACTCATGTTTTGACAAAGAACACTTCTCCTATTCCTCCAAAGCTCCTTTTGTCTGGTGGAATAAATAACCAGGCCTCAATTTCTCTGAGGTTAGAAACGCACTTTAACATTGTCCTTAGGGACAGGATGGAATGGTGCTTGATTTTAGTTTGGTTTTGCTCACTTAGTTTTGGTTTTGCTTTACCACTGCAGTGATGAAATGTTTTTGTCACTTGGTAAAAGATAAGAAATGGCATTTTTTTAATTTCTTTTAATTTTTGAATTTGACATTTTAAATTAAGTGTAGGTTATTTTTGAGGTGATTATCAAACGGTTGAGTATATCTAAAGAATAAGTGCCATAAACGGTAATGCATGTAATGTTATTTTTTAAATTGGTTTTCCCTTTGGATATTATGAGTGTGCTGTTTGTGAAAGGGATACAAATTATACATACAAAAATGTTTCAGGTTATTTTTATATATCTTAAGATGTAAACAGGAACATTCTTGTTTGAATACAAATTGTAAAGGATGCATTTTTATGAAAAAACCAATATTAGCTGTACTGATTAAATAACTCAGACTCATAAAGCTTGGGTAAAATATGTCATTGATTAAAATAAACAAACTGTGTACAGTTTATTTGTTTGCTGTAAAATGTTTGGTTCAGAATTCAAGAAAAGACAAACATAGAAATTAAACCTAAAAAGGAAACTCATTCCTTGCCTGCATGCGCAGATGTCCAAGAACTGCAGTACTTCATATCACACAAGCTCAATATTCAGGTTAAGTTATGCAATATCATTACAACTGTGCAGATTGTACTTTTTTTGATGTGGAAGTAAATTATGTTTGTATGAAGAGTATAGTGTCAGAGGTGGACTTCTGCCTTCACAATATGAGTAATGCACTTCCAAACGCAAGCGCAATACAATAATTTATTACACAGAAGCAGAGAAGTGGAGAGATCTAATCGGAAAATAAATGCACTAGACTGATAAGTGCACAGAGCAAAAGTGCTGACCTTAGGTAAATATTATGACTCTAAACTTACCAAGCTAAAAGTTTTTAGTACATTTATCCCAGTAGGACATCGTGTGCATACACAACATGTTTCAGTTTAATAGAATATGCTTATTTTTACTCTCTCTATTGTAAGTTTTTCCCTCTCCTGACATTGAATTGGCTTGTATGAATTATAAATTACAGCAAGACTTGTTTGCTCAGCTCTTTATCACATTGTTTCCTTCTAACAAGCTCTATTACTGCATATTCAACATGCTGAATTAAATATGGCAGTATGCAAATAGTTAATTTTACCCACTACAACTGGAAAAAAAGACCACTCTTCACATGATATTTGCAGTATCTGCAAGACCCATCTTTATAAACACATCAAGGCACAGTATTGTTATATATTAGTTATGTTAATGTTATATGTTAAGTTTAATTAGTACGTAATCACATTACTACTTCCTTAATATTTCTTAACACCTGTCTTTTATTTTACTTTATATTTCCTTACTATGCTTACTGTGCTACACATTACTAGCAGTTTTAGGCCTCTAGCCAAGTCTATCTGGGCTTATGTGAACCCAAGTGATCTGTGACTCAGCACATGAAACATACATGAAACATGAACCATTCTTAAGTGGTGATACCTCGACCATGGGCACTGTTATAAAAAAACTACAGTATATGGTTTAGATGGTATTTGGTATTCCAGAAGGGGCGAGGCTATCCAGACCTCCCTAAGTATTGTGAGGAATGAGCCAGGGAGCTGCTGCAGGAGTGTAGATGGGGTGACTGGAGGGGTGTGAGAAGTACAGGAAGTAGACGTTTGTGAGATTAGGATCTAACCTTCCTCACAAATATATATTATAAGTGTTGTTACGATTCCATTTGACAGACTGCACTTTTAATAACCCATCTCACATTTACAATAAATGATTGACACAAAAAACAGGATATTTGTCTAAAGATGTAGTGTTCAATAATGTGTACTAGTGAGTTAAATCAATCATGTGTACTAGCAAGCCTTCCTTGCCTACCATAGTGTAAGTACTGTATGCAGTACCGACATGGGCAGGTGTAATATCATCTTGGAAGAATTCTCTTATCACCTGAAAAAGGATTCTACAACCTATGTTAAAATACACACTAGTATATACCAAGCATAGATAGACACTTTTAAGCATTCACACTCCCCTAAATACCATGGGTATTGCTATCACTTTTGTAATACACAACAGTGTGATATTCTCCCAAGCCCCCTAGCTACAGTAATAGTCTACCACTTAGAATTTCTGTAGCCCTTTACTGATCTGCTTACTACAGTACCTTCTGTCACCACTGTCCAAATCAACTAGACCAACAATTTCAAGGGGCTATCTATTTGACAAATTGTATACTCTCACATGCATTTGCTTGCACACTAAAATAGTGACCTGGAATGTCCAAGGTTTCCTATCACTAACGTTACCGAGATTTTCTCGTTTTTCACATAACCGCAAAAATTGTGGGAGCAAAATTTTCAAATTCAGTCCTTCAGTGCTTCTTTTGGAAATCACATCACTTTTATAATACGTACCAGCTGCTCAGTGTATCACTGTAAACAAATCAAATGAGAAAGAGCAAAAGGATCATCTTTTGAAGGCTGTCAAACTTGGCTTGTGCAAAAGAATCAAATGACACTATGAAAAAATACAATTATTTCATTAAAAATACATTCAACCCTTTTGGCTTAAAAATCTCCCCATATGATGAGCACCCTATCATGTTCTCCTATGCCTGCTGTACTTTCAGATATTTTCCCAATTATAATTGGTGCCAATACACACAGCCCTGGGGAAAAAAACATCAGGTTTGCAAAGCTCAGTTCCCACTGCCCTCGGTGCTGCTCAGTAGTCCTAATGATTTAAATAAATGATTGTACTGTATAGGCGATGGCTGCCACAGTTACAACTCTCCTTCTAGCTTCATCGCCTGTAGAGAAAAGGTCAGCCTTTAAAATGGGTTGAAAGAGTTCAGACGTACTTCGAGTATTTATCAGCTGATCTGGATTATTAACCAACGTGAAGCTGTGATGTTCTTGTACAGTACATCAAAGGAGAGTTTATCAGCATAGTCTTTATATTTCAAGTAGTCGCACCAATGATAGAATTCTACTAAATTGATTCAGTAACATATTGTAGCCATAAATGGGAGTAAAGGCACTTTTTTTCTTAATACAGTTCACTGTAGTACAGTAAATCTACCAAAGGATGTTCACTTTTCTCGTGTTAATGCTGTGCTTTGCTATACTGAAACAAGGGAATACTTCAGTAAACATGCAAGGAGTGTTGACAGTCACATGCCATGATATTTCCTATAAACTACTCTTTTCTTATTGGTTATGATGTCCCATGATGTCCATTGTGCTATTTTGATTCAACAGCACTGATATAACCTAAAAAAAATAATTCTGATATTTGTCAAATTAAAGATAAACTATTGTTTTACTGTGCTTTACTACATTGAACCATTGGAATGTTGTCAGAAGACATTTTTACTATTGTATACCAAAGGCATAGGAAACCACAGTAAATCCAATGGCAAAACCACATCTTCACATGGTAAGTGTGCAGCTCCTGTGGTAAACTGACAGTAAACTGTCAGAAGGGTTACTATGGACTTTTTCTATTTGAATCTTACAGTATGTTCCTCTCAAATATTTAACATTTTCCCCATTGAATGTGTTTGTATATTTTAATATCTACATTTATCATTTGGTGCAACCTTTATAGCACAAAAGCGCATTGACAAAGATTTTATTTTCAACATAATGCGTGATCTGTTTCTTACCTTTCAACTAAAACAACTTACTGTGTCACAATGAATCAGAATTACACCACACCAAGCAATTAAGTGAAGTCATTAAAAACTGTGTAGCAGTGGCATCTTAAAGTTAAAAAACACCAATTAATTGAATTGTCTAAAGCTGGGAAAACACTGGAAGTGATCTGTAATAGTAATAATTCTATTTATATTGATACCATTAAAGATGTCAAACAGTCTCCACTCTTACAACACTCCATGAAAGGCGGCTACTTATATCAACACTCGAAAATTGAAGCTGTCACTTCTCAAGAATAAAAATGTCACTTATTAAATACATCCTGAGTTGTGGCATAGGCGTCTTTTATATAGGCGTATTATAATGGATCTAATGGATTATATAAAAATAGCCTACAAGCTATTACTAAGTGGGAAGCTGTGACAACCTGAGTGGCATAATAATACACCAAAAGCGCCCCAGTGTGCAAGAAGGTTTCTTTTTATTCAACAAGGTCCATTCTAATTTTAAAAATGAATTTAATATTGGAGCAGTTATGCACATGTGATCTCAGATACAGTATGCAGCATATCTGTAAACCCATACGTATTTTATGATGATGGATAATCTCCTTGCTCCAAACGACCTTGCACAGACATTTTTTTAAAGGCAGCATTTCAGGGCAGCCTGTTTTTTGATACTGCCTTACTATTTGATGAGCTCCCAGCTTTGACAATGTAAACCATCCCATGATGCAGAGGGAAGCATCAAACATAGGAAGAGTAAACATACAGACAGATTAGGGACCAAGTAAACAGGAATTTGAATTCTGTACTTGTTTTGTACATGCTAAAAACTACTGGAAGTATCAGTGTTTTAACGTTTTGCCCAGATGTGTTGATTACAGATTAAAAATCAGTTCCTATTGCGTAATAATACAATATGATACAATAGTGCCTCTGTTATTGCATTTCCATCTTGGTATTAAATTAACGAAGAATTTTCCACTGCACTTTTAAATCATTACTGTTCTGCAAGTTCAATATGTACAGTAGTTCACTGCTGTTCATTTTGGGGGATATTTTTCCATAACTCTTTACTACCTAAACTGTGCAAATTATCAGGGCGCCTTCATTGTCATTAAGCTGGTACAACAGGCCAAGATACCCCAAAATCAATCTAATTAAATGGACCTCTTCTCCTAGGACTTCCAGCGTACATTCCAAGCTCTGCAAAGAGTTTCTCAGAATGAGGCATTCTCTCCCTGCGGCCTGTTTATATCCCCAGACACCAGTGTCAGTCATCAAGGCACAGAGCACTGTCTTCCCACAGAGACAGTGAATCCATGCAGTACCTCTAGCTTCCCACTTCTTTCATGTTTCTTTAAAACTTGATTCCTAAAAATAAAGGATCAGGATCTCTGAAAGAAAAGCTTTAAAAACCTGCTGTCCCCTGCTTCTGAAAAGATACAGTATACTTTTCTAAAAATACGAGATTTTGAATGACATATTTTTGAGCCCATCTTGCCTATCCAGTTTCTGGTGAACTATTGATCTTAGGACTTCATTATACTTTCATGAAAAACCTTGCAGAGTTATTCTCCAAAACATGTCTAGGTATCATTTTCAAAATACTCAAGTAAAGAAATTCCTTATATTGTCGATCCTGAAGTTTCCTGTACTTCAGTTTCTGTTTCTGTCCTTCAGTGTTTGTTACCATGTTAAGTATGAAGTAGTGTAGAGGCTATGGCTGACTGGGGTTGCCTTTCATGACTTCGAATTCCACAATAAATCTCTCCAAACTCATTTTCATTCCAGACTAAAAGACTCTCCTAGGTCATCATAGTTACATACAAAGATTGAAGGATCTTCAGCCAGTGGTGTCAGAAGTAATTCCCAATCACATCAGGTGTAGCACTGATGCCGCATGAGGCATCACCCAATCAATCATTACTGATGAGCTGACATGCTTTTTACTGAGGCCCTGGACTCACTCAAGCATACAAGAATCTCCCTTCTCTCTTTGTTTCACTGGTCACTCACAGTCAATGCAACCACCAGACAAACAGACTGCAATGAATCATTCAATACAAGAAAGAAAGCTCCAGGTTACTTAAATATTGATATCACAGGACATAAAGCTCTTATTTTCATTGTCGAAGTAACATTCTCTTATATAAAACCAACAAGGTAACTTCAAAAGCATGCTAAGGCATGGCTTTGTGTTCTTTTGTATTATTTAAAAAAAAATCTCACACAAGGGGAAAATGAATGAAGGTAGCCTTCATACTCCAAGGCCCTTTGTATTGCCAAGAAGAAAGGCATTTAAACATGTAAAAAATGACATGCTCTTTTTTTGGCTTTTTAAAAAAAATACAATGACTTGAAATGTGATGGTATATGAAGGCAGAAAAAACACTAGTAACCCTTATATCACCATATACCTTTTTAAGAGTTGAGTTTAAGAGTTGAGTTGCGGTTACCTCCATATACAGTACAACACATTTGCTAAAATCATTTTGGACTCCTACTTACAGTACTATTATTCAGTATCAAAAGTAAGTAACTCGAAATGAATACGAAAATGAGTATTTACCAAATACATATAAAATCAAATAAGTGACTGATAAATGCAATTTTAAGGAATTAAGGGTTGCAGTGGGAACATGTCTGGGAATAATTGGTTTGCTGCAGGAATATTGATATGTTTGAGTTAGGGTCTGCTATTGTTTTTGACTCAGTGTGAATTTAGTTCAGAATTAGTTAGTTTAGAATTTAGCTTTGGAGCTTTAAATTAGATCATTTTCTTCATTTTAATAATATCTTGAAACACTTTTCGATCTGATGGAATTCCATTCTTTTGTGGTCTAGGCAGGGTTTTCCCAGGACACAGATGTTATATCACGCACTTCATTGCTCACACCAAGTCTGGACTGTTCATGAGTTCCTACTGTATTCTGATTTAAATGGTGTGTTTATGATTCACCTGATTTATAAATAACTCCTCTTCTGAGAAAGTTCGATCTGTTCCACTGTTATAGTCCCGGCATTGTACCATGCTGTGCCTTATTGTATAATCATACATTTATATTATTACCGTTACAAAGAAAATTTATGAGGCAATTAAAAGAGGACATGGGGGGTCTGCATATATTACAGTACAATTAGGGATGGTGCTCCAAATTGCAAAGCTTGGTTATGCAGCCCAGTTTTCTATATTCGCTGTGCTTACTTATCATGTGAGTGGGAATGAGAAAAGACAGATTGGTTGAAGCCAGGAAGGGGACCCTTGTCTGGTTTAGTTAATCATAAACTGTAAATGAAGCCATTTATGGAAATGATTGACAAATGCATTACTGTACATGCTCAAGTATTCAAGAACCCACAAGCTAGCAAAAACTGAAAATAACAATACAAACACAAGCCAGGCCTTGCATTTTTCTATTTTAAAAAAATCAATGCCCTTCTATGGCCTGCCCAAGCCCTGACCTAAATCCAATTGAAAATCTCTGGACCTACCTAGAAGAGAAAATGAAAGCTGGAGAAATTAATCACCCAACTGCAGAATGACATCCCATCAGAAACACAGCACATTGAATGCCAGAGAGAATTCTTGAGGTCACGGGGAGTCAAAAGGTGATTCACTAAGTACTGTACACAAAAATCTGAGATTGTTTTTGAATATAAAGCGTGGGTTTTCAACATTAAGGATATTGCCAATGAAATGCCTTAACAACAACTTACAAAATTCTAACTAAACAAAATCATAACATTGGTTTGGTCACAGTTTAAACATTTAATTGATTTCATGCAATATTTGTGGCAAACACTTGAAGATGGATACTGTATACTGTATGTGTTTATTCAGCACAATATTTCAGCTTTTCCATGCAACACCTTGAAACTGGAGTAATACAGTATGTATTTGCATTCATCTGTTGGCAGTATTATTTAGTTAGATTATTAAGTGCAATCATTCTTCCTTTTGCCTCATTTTAGTATTAATGTACAGAGATCCAGATGTATTTTAGGTACCTGTATATACCGTACTGGAACTAGATGGTCTCTGAAGTAGTGGCTTTGTGCTTATGGAAATCTTATTATCCCTTCAACATCTGACACTTACAGTATGTGCCAGTACAGGAGCGCACACTAGTCTCCACATTTTAAGTCCATCAAAGGGCTTCTCTTTCATATAATAATTAAAACAGTATGTTGTATTCTATTTCTAAGTAGTTTAAAGAAATAAAGTGATCACACGAGCACCTGTTAAATTATTTTAAATTGCTGAGAAATAAATGAATTACCAGAAGGAAAAAAAGCATGTTTAAGTACCTGTGATTGTTGTAACATCAGATAGGTTACATACAGTATGTGGAAGTTTGTACATACAGTTCATGCCTCACATGTTCGTCTACAGCACGCTGTCTTCAGAAAGGGCCCCTCTTATTTGATAATGTTGAAAACATTGGGAACTACAAACTGATTAAATAGAATGTTTACAATACTTTAAAATATCCTGCTTGATTCAGAGCTACAACAATTATGTCCTGGACCATGAATCCAAGAAGCTTCTGAAAGGAGAGATATACATTTCATACCCTATTTTACTCAAATCCTTTGTCAAATTCCTTTAATACATACTGTAAATAGTGTGACATATGGCAGATGAAGACGATAATATGTCTCACCAAGAGCTGCTTTTACTTTTTGTTATATGTTGAATTAATTCAAGATATGCTTATTTCTTTTGATATTTGCATTAACTTTGGTCAGATTCAGTGGCCAAATTAAATCTTCAGTTATATACTGTACCATGATTCATTCCTCAGGTACGAGTACTTGAAAATGTTTTACAGTATAATATATTTTTCGAGCGTGACTTTAAACATCATTAGTTAACTCCTCAGATTCAGAGCATTTAACATAGACGCGTGTATTAATTTCAAGACTAAATAAAGCAATTGACTTTCAGAAAACAGTATTTTTACACTTTTATTTCCCTTTGAAAGGATAAATAATAATTCTTTCAAAATTTGTTCAGAACTTGCGTAGTCCCACCTGTGATCATGTGGGATTTATCCAGGGACTCTGGTTTCCACGGTGGGAAAGTAGTAACCCCAGATGATTAAAGATCAATAAAATAAGATTAAATAAAGACATCTTCATCAGAAAATAGCCTCATATACAAAGAAACCCAGTAAGTTTCGAATATCCAAAAGTGGCGGTGAAGTGGGCCTCATGGGGGTTACAGATTCAGTGACTGGGCTTACTGAGAGATCGCTTCCTGCAGAGCTGCTCTGTTCATTTACCTGGATTGCCTGAAATATTTTCTGTTTTTTTTTCCATTCTTTGTGAAACAGCCTTTGGATTTCAGATAGACTCTAATAAAGAGGTACAACTCCTTCAACCAAGAACCAACCTCCGATTTTCAAATCTAATTCAGTTTGAGGCCTTATGAAACAAACTCGACAACCATTAAAAATAACTTACAAGCTTCCAATTTTGAGAAAGTGCAAGCATCCAGCCACACAACCACACAAGCAGTGAACATACATTGTGACAGACAGAGATGAGAGAAATCCAACGAACTGTCCGGGATTTGAGCAAGAAGCTTTAAAGAGTAGAAACTCATCTACAGAATTCAGAACATGATTTCAGTTGTATAACTTTGACATTTTCTCACTTAGGTTAAGAAATACTCAGTGAAAATACAATGCTTCACACATACACATACATTTTCTCATCTCCAAACTGTTTAAGAACTGTTTAAGAATTTCTATTTATGAAAACACCACATGAATAAGCCCCTAAAATTGTTCTATCTTATTTCAAAGAAACTTTTTTATAATCCAAGACATTGCATGTATACAGTATATTTAATCTTTATAATTCCATAAAGAATAAGAAAGAAGCCTTACTTAATAACATAATACATAATAACACTTCCTGAAATAACTTTTCATTATTCTTTAACTGAACGAGTACAGATACCATTTTTTCCATCTTATACATGTACAGTATACACAACCTGCACTGTCTTGCCACGAGTTGTAAATTTGGAAGTTTCAATACTGTTGCAACATTTTAAAAAGGATTAAAACAGCTAATCAACCGTGAAATTACCTTAATGGATTAAGTGAGTGGAATTTTCATTAGATAGAAATTAATTAGTTTTTATTACAAAGTTTAAATGTTACATTTACACACTGTCAAGCTATTTTTAGTCAATTGTGCAGAAGTAAAAATTCCTCTCTTAACAGTGTTGCCACAGTTCCCTGTAAATAACAGACACAAGGTAAGTTAGAGATTCAGTTTGTGATGTTTCAATAACCTTGATTATCAAAAATCAATTCCACTATTATTCCTTATTCCTGTCAAATAGGTGAGTATAAATAGTAAAGGTTATTGATCATACTATTGATTGATTACCTTGACAATTGGTCATTCAAAGACCACGGAGGAAGGTTATTGCTGTAATTCCTCAAACTCTTTGTGAGGAGATACTGTATAGTTTCAGAGACATAGTAGACTTGTAAGGTTGATACACAGTGCCATCATTCTACGTTAATCCCATAATGCAGCAGGATATGTCACATGACTGTCAGTGCAAGTATCATTCACATAACGCACTTGAGCTTTAACAGAAAGATACTCTTAAGATAGACATAGAAAACCAGAGGTTGGCTATTGAGCAAAGGCTGGACAGTAATAACATTTACTGTATGCCTCAACAAAAAACCTGACAGTAAAAACATTAAATATCCTGTTAAGTCTTATGTACTAAAGCAGCAGTTCTCAGGATAATGAAAAGAGAAAACAGAAAGAGAAGGGCTTCTTCGGAGATTTCAATCTCTGTAGAGATTTTTGTTAAAAAAGTTACATACTGTGGAAAAAAATATTTTAAAAACATCAGCGTAAGCACTTAAGGTTTAGATAGTCAAAGTCATTTTAATTAAGAATGTAAAATGGTAACAAAAGAATTTAAAAATCAATACCTCATTCTTGGCTCACTATCTAAGACTGCTGGTGAAATTCTGAACAAACTGATTAAGTGGCAATAAAGTCTTTTCTGAAATAACCAGAAATGGCTTTCTCTTTTAAAACTTAAAAATTTATTTCAGGGGTTCCTTTGTAAAATTTGCAGAAATGTAGCTTCACAGGAGGTACAATGTAACTGCTGAGAGGCACAGTTTAGATAATGTGTGTAAGGTTATGTACCGTGTATACTGTATAAAAGACGAATGTATAAACTTCTCAGATTTTTGTATGTACTATACAAGCATGAACCTCCTAATGGTTAACATTTTAATACCACTGAAAATAAATACTGTAATACTGACTTTCTCTTTGATACAGTGGATTACAGACGTCTAAAATCGCTGAGAAGAATGGAAATCGCTTTCCAGATGAGCTGAGTAATCCATTAGATTGGAAAAGATACATATTGAAAATCCCATTAAGGTACAGTATTATCCATGACGTTACTGAATCATGTTCCTCTCACTGCCCTTTTGTGTTCAATAAAAAGTCATTTATAGAAATTGCCAAGTATGCAAAAATTCTTCCATTTTTTTTTCTTTGAAAACATTTTTTCAAAGTTATGACATCATTTTGCTATAAAATGCTTGTTCCTTGGGTACAGGTTTGTATACATTATACTGTTTAAATTATTCTCTGTGTGATTATTACTGTATATCCTGTCTAGTGAAATCTAATATTGAAATGTGACTAGAGATGATTCAAAGACAACAGTTATGAGCATAAAGAGCCAGCTTCTTCAAGATATAGTAAATTACCATGAGTAATCCACTAATTTTCTCAGTATTAACATTGTTTCAGACAGCTCATGTATTAATCAACATATTTATTCTGCTGTACTATTAAATATTCTGTCTTCAGTCAAATCAAAAGACAAAACAATGTTTAGTCATGCTGTATTTATTTTTAAGTACATCTTATTAGCACAGTGCATTTTTCCAGAATTTTTCCTTATCTCAAAGGAGCATGAATGATATGAACATAAAATTTGGTGTATTTATGTGTGTTATCAATACAATTTTGATAAATCAAATTTAAAATAGTGTTTTTTCATGTTACATGTGAAAAATGTTTCACATACTGTATACTAATATCCACTGAAAGTAAAATGTTATAATCTTTAATTATGCAAGTACGCATGAAGAATTAAAGATATAAATCTTATTCATCAGGTTTGCAATTGTTGATCTTACCTTTGTACCCATAAACTTTAAATTTTCATGGTAATGCAGTACTTTGTTTTTTTATCTGTAACTGCAATCATAAAACTCTAAGATAAACCGTTAATATTTTGGGTATTTTTAATATATAAATCATAACATATGTAATGTACTGTATACCATTATACAGTATAAATTCATTCTTTATGAAGATTTACTGTCAGGTAGACTTGGACTTTTAAAACTGTTAGAACTGCCTTTTAAGAGTACAATGGCACAGACACACTGTAAAACAGAGACACTGTTAAAAACCCTAACGTACAATATACTCTATACAGTTCAGTGTTAATTAAAGATGGCAGAAGTCTTGGCCCTATCAGGAAAATGTGTCATCCAATGTTTGCATGTGTAGACAGCAAAAAAAAATATTTTGAGCAAATCAAATGTTCGGTTCATCGTTGAAAGACAGGGTCATTTGGCTATTTTAATAGTGTGATTTGCTACTTCACGTTTTATGTAAGTACAGTAGCTTGATAAGAGACGGGATACAGAGTAAGCCATTGGCAGATGATATTGTTAACTTCCAAAATTCAATCACTTTTATTCCTAAAGGATATTAACTCCACATAAAAAGTTTTTTTAACAGGCTGTGAATAAAGTATGTGATAATGTCCCTAATCAATTGCAGGGGATAAGTAATGATCGTTCCAATACAGCAAGCTATTTTGTCAGTAATGATGGTTTCCTTTTGATTGTATGCCGTGAAGTAGTGGGGTATTTAGAGAAGTATTTAATCAATAGCTACTTACACTATTTTGGTTGCAACCATTCTTAATAAGACTAAACAAGCTGTTGTGCATTTACAAATTGATCAATTTTCACTAGATTTACTTATTGATGGATGTCTATCATTCCTGTATTTACATCCTCATTGTCAATACTAATATGTTTATTGATACAGGTCTTTTGCTTTTCATGGTCAAAACACAAAACGATTGTAAGTGCAGCAAAGAAGATTACAGTACAAAAGAATAATATGCACTTGCTGACGATAAAAACTCAACCCAGTGATAATTCCAATTGCAGACAGGTGTACAATACTTGCACTTGCATGAGACATTGAAATCGATAGTGTCTTTCATCAAAATGAGCAGAATGAGGTTATGAATTGCTGAATGGCTGAACATTAGCACAATTTTAAAAAGCAAAGACTAAAATTCAAACCTATTTGAAATAAAATTAAATGCCCTATATACAGTATAGAATATTATTCTTGTAAACTTCACAGTCTACAAAAGTCTACAAAGTCTTAATCAGCATGTTTAAGTGAATATAAAAATCACTTAAAGGCATATTTTTCACCGAAATACGTGAAATGAATGGTTTCTTGAATTGTTACATTCTTTTTAAAGGACTTAAACGGAAAACTCATAGGCGACCGAAAATGTTTCTATACAAGTCTGAAACGTTACACCGTGAGGGTAGTGGCTGCAAACAAAACTTTACATACGATGCTAACAGAACACCCTGCTTGATAAAGCATGAGGTCTAGTCTTCGTTTAATGTTTAATAACACCACTCTTACGCTGGTAAACTGGAATTTTGCAGGGGAAAGCGTCAGACTTTTTGCGTTGCGTTGACGTTCAGACAAGCTACAGCTGTAACTTTACAGCTTCGTGGTGCCCCTGTGTCACATCAGTAAGTATCGTATTAATCGCACAATACTTACGTTGTTGCAGTCTAATAATGAAATTCGGCAGATTTGCAAAGACTTCAGGTGCAGAGAAAAACAGAATGCAGTGGATTTTCAAAAATGTCATCAACATTTTGCCGTTCATCCAGTCATTATTTAATTCAAAGGAAGACATAGTGGCGGATGCCTTTTAACTGCACGCATTTTGAGCTGTCCGTGGTGCTGAAACTGCTCTGTGGCTCTTCCTTGCTGTTTTTCCGACAATACAACAGTCCTGCTTTCCCATTATTATTATTATTATTATTATTATTATTATTATTATTATTATTGAACTTCTGGTAGTGAAAAGTCTGAAATAAGTACTGTATGTCTTCAGTACTGTAGGTTATACTCTGCTGATTACTACAGTATATACAGTATGTCTGTGTGAACACAGAAATATACAGTATACGGCTCTCAAAACCTCCCGTAGTTCATTCGAATTGCACGACTTTCGTTCTTTTCTACAAAAGTTAACTTCAGGCTCACAGATCATGATGAATACCTTTCAAGTTTCGATAGACTGAGGTGTCGTTGCTATTGTTGTCTTGTGATTAATGGTTTTAAGTGTATTTTACAAAGATGCATTTTCATGCATTGGTACAAATAATAAGCTTATCCAGTTCTTGTATAAATAAAAGGAACAATATTTCACAATAGACAAATAAATGGCAACTGTGTGTAGGCCTACATCGCACTTTCCCCAAGATGTACAGTATAGATAACTGTACATATTCTGCTGTCAGTTATTATGTATATGTATATAGTGATTTTTATATGTAATATTGGGAAACCTTTAGGAGAAAGGTATCTCACTTTACGCATTTTCTTCAGTGTCGCATTGTTGACAATCACGGTTTAGTTTTCATCGGTTGCGCTTGACTTTCGGTCGATCAGAAGACAGGCTTCTGTTAGTCTTATGTGGGACGCAGTACCTGAACGGGAAAATCTTAGTGAAAAATTAGTGTCTTTCTGGGTTTGGAAGATCAGACGTGTATGTCATGTCTTTTATTTCATAGTCTTTCATTTAAAAAAAAAAATTCTGTGCATAAACCAGTTAATGGAAATTAAAAAATAATACTTTCCTCTCCACAGTACGACGACGATTAGCTGTTATTCAAAATACAACACAAAGGGTGATTATTATTCATAATATCGTTGGTGTTTTGTTATGTAAATGCGCGTAAGTTCCTGATATTCAGGGACGAAGAGAAAATATGTTAACATTAACTGCAAGATATTTAAAAAGCGGGGTATATTAGATTGTGAATATTCATTGATTCTGCATGTGTTGCCACATTGTGATGTCAAAGCAGCAAAGCTGAGAGAGTAGCAGGTAATATTCATCTGGGGAGCCGTTCTGTTAACTGTTATTCATGGGATTTTAACAGTAAATTGAGTGCCATTCTAAGAGTGCATTTATTTTTATGCTAGATGAGTTCTTTGCGTTTCCTGTAAGCCTGTCACTTCTCCTAAAGTACCTTGTCCATCTACAGTATATATATATAAAAAAAGATTGTTAGGAGATAAAAATTGGCCACGCTATAAAATGAATATATGAATAAAAACTCCCCTTCTGATTACAGAAAGCTTTCCTTCCTAAACTGAAGTGTTCCGCTCTAATAAATATTCCGATACCTTGTTCTACATTGCTACCCTGAGACAAAGACACGTTTTTAAGAGTTTGCAGACGTGTTGTGCACAGGAGTATCACCGCGAATAGGAGAAACGTTTGATAAAATCCCGAATCCTTGGTCAAATACTACATTCATGTCAGATTTTAACTGATTATTTATACAGTGGTCCTTCATTATTGGTACGACTATAGTACATTCCCAAATTCAGCACCCTGAAAATTAAAATGTGCGTGTAAAAGCGCGAACTTTGGTTGGAATATTTTATTTGAGCGAAGATATTGTATGATGATAGCCTAAAATAAAGGTACTTTAAATAGAATTCTATCCCCCCTCAAACAGATTTTCAAAGACTACATCTGAGCTTTTGTACGTCTTGTCATTTCTATTTACTGTACGCTCCCCGTATTTCAGATGGGGGCATGTGTATGTAAATCGTGACTTCACTTTCATCATACTGTACCTACAGTAGGTGTATGGACAGTCAAACTGAGTTAAAGCTTAGTAATGTTTCTGTGTTCTGTCTTCTGTTTGTAGTGTTGATTGTCAGTGTTCATTGAACTCTTGCTAATTAGTTTACCTTCACAAACAACATTTTATCATTGATTATTTAGCACATTTGTCTTAATTGCTGGTATCCTCTTGAACAGCCTAGCTTCTCTATGTGTTACACAATACGTAAAGCAATCAATTTACTTACATCACAAATACTAACAAAGCAAATACAATACAGTTTCAACTAATAATTCAATACTTGTTTTCAATGTGCCAGGTAATGTTTTCTAAAGCAATAACGTAACGCAGTGTTATTCATTTGTGTATCTTCATTTAACGTATTTATTCAATCTTCAATTTAACTTCGTTTAAGTGGTAATTGGAAGTGTACGGTATGCATAAAACGAAAGCCTATATTGTCAACTCTTTTTTTTCGAATATGTATTCTCTTCAGTAATTCACATTAGTGTTTCACTTTGTCCTATGTCCTATGTTTTGGTTTTGTCACAAAAAAATGTTCGGTTTTTGCTTCACTTTACCAATGTATTCAAGAAACCATCACGCACCTTATTCACGAGAAAGAGAAAATGTTACTTGCATACTGTAGTTCTGCAGTATATAATCTGCTATTGTTTCTCAGAATTACACTACCACTTTTCAGTGCAAATGTGTTGTCTGAATAAGAGCTATATTAATCTTTGACATTATTATATCGAGGTACTAATTTGTTAACGATAAGTGAAATGTCACGCTGTTTTTATGGATATGAACTCATCTGGTTTGCTTTTCCTTTCCTGTGTGAACTTCACAATAGTGGTACCTATATTAATTGTTACCAGCTAAATTTATATTTTATGTTGCTTTAAAAAACTAAAAATGTAACCGAGAGACTCCACACTAAGCTTTTTTTTTTACTTTCTGGAGAACATGAAGTTTAATCCAATGTTTTTTTACTTAAATTCTTAAGGTTTGCTCTCTTACTTTTTTAAAGACCGTATTCAACGCGCAAGTAGTCTGCGATGAGAGCAGTTTTAAGGAGATGAATGTTGTCTTCGGCAGGATGGGGCCGCTTAGTTAAGACGGCGTCTCCGCGTTACATGTTTACGTAAAAACACACAAACGTTTTGTTCCACCTCTGCCAACGCCTGATATATATGGGAGAGAGATACAGCATAAAATACTTATAGTGTATTTAATTATTTTGCATTCAAAGACCCAAGCAAATAGCGATACTCTTTACGCTTAGAACGTAATTTTCTGTCAGTGAAAATGGTGTACTGTTATGATAGCATTTAATTTAGATTTACGGTATCCAATATTTAAACATCCCAATAAACGACTGCATTATTCACCTCATATATCGCGTAGAATAAGCTGAACCCCCAAAATAAGTACCATTTTAAAACCTAATACGTTTCTATGTCATACGCAGTACTTGTAAGTTTATCTTAAATGTTGAAATCCAGTCACCTTTAAAATACCGCGAATTTTATACTGTTGTATCTCCTAGGTTTCATGATCTGAGAATAAGGGAAGATTTCAAACAATATTCATTTTCAGTTGGGTCTTCTAACCTGTATGCAACTGCTTCTATATCAACATAACAGAAGATGAAAATCTCGTTAAGCCTTGTTTTAATTGATGAGTTCCAACGCAAATGCTGAAATCGAATTTCAAACTACTGTATATTGGGTTAGCAGGCTTAACTTGAAGTTATACTGAGCAAGCGTGAATTTAACATTTAAAAGTTCTCGAAGGGTTTTTAAATTGAAATGATATGTTGTCACTTTTTAATTTTAAAACAAATTAATTATCTGCATTTGAAATGCTATTAAAGAAGAACGAGTATCCCCGTTTCTTCCTTTTCTTCCAAAATAACAGTAATTCAGCCTAAAACGCAGAATTCAGCAGTTCGTATTTCCCACCCCGTTCCTGTTAAAGACGTAGATTAGTACATGGTGAGTTATTAGTGCTAGAGGAATAGCTGTTTTATTCTCTTCCGCGGTAAAATAGGTTTGGTTTTTTGGAAAAGAAAGTTGGAAAGGCGTGTTGCTTTGAAATTATTTCCCATAAACGGATGAAAGAAAGTATTCAATGGTGCCCTATAGCTGTGCTATCCAACAAAGACGCAACATTCGCGTCTTTTGTTCACAAAAAAAGCAATCGTGGATGCCCTCTAGAGGAAATATTTTTTCACTGCAACTGGTACCAGCCGCTGGTTTTCCTCACGCACCAAATGACCTGTCACATAAACCGCTAGAGCATAACTTCATCTGTGTAGTGCAAGGCTGTTTTAGTAATATTAATTACGGAAAGGTCATTTAAAATGCAAAAGTATTTGAAATGTACGTTAGCTGTGTTGGCACAGCTCGTTGATCAACACGAAGCAATTAGGCAGCATTTATTATATTGAGTAACCTTTACCGTTTTGCAATACCTAAAGGCGCTATTTGTTTGAAAAATAGTTTTGTTGTTGTTGTTGTTGTTGTTGTTGTTGTTGTTGTTGTTGTTGTTGTTGTTTAGTTTGCTATGTATTCTCGGAAAATGCCAAATAAAAACGAATCGGCAATCTTTGTGATTTAAAGAAATGAATGTGTTTAACTAGTCGAAGCGGACTAACACTCTTTTCAGCATCGGTACCTCTAATGACCGAACAGGTAGCCGTCTGTAGTCTGATGCACTGTCGCCCAGGCCGGGAAGGAACCATATATACCAGCTACTCCCTGATACAAAATGCGCTCGGTATTGTTGATGTGGACCTGTGAGTGTTATACCACATGTTTGTGACTATATCACCTAAGGAGCCACAGCGTTTTGCCTCACCGCTGTAGTGCGTTACTGTAGGTACCAACTAATGAAGTTTCTAGCATCTGACGTTTGAATAAGTGTCGCTACTGAGTTCTAACGCTTCTAAATGTCGGTCCGTTTTGAGACAAATTCTTACTATCAAGCGTAAAGTGCGTACGTTTGTGCATGCATGTTTTTAACTTTAGCATTTACATCCTAAAAGACGTATCACTTTTTTATCATAATTGAATTTTAGCTAACCCTAGCAGGAGGTGAAAATGTAACGTACAGTAAACAGTATGTGTGTTTAGATAAAAAAAGTTGCACATGTATATAAACTTACCAGGTAGATGGCAGGTATAAGGAGAAGGACAGCGCACCAACACGTAGCCTGCATTCTCCTTGATCTTAAAGTTCCACTGTTTTCCCTTCGCTTGGTATTTTGTCGTTTGAGACCATAGATCCACCTGGCATCCGCTTTACAACACAGGGAAACCCCTCACCAGCCTATGCAAAAATGAAATTATAGACCCCATGACCAGAGAGCAAGCTTATATTTGAAGACAAAGGAAAAGGAAGGAAAAGCAAACTACGATTAAACACGAATTAATCCAGACAAAGAGTGAAGCAATCTCATAATTCAGTGACTGCTCAGATTCAGTTCAGAAGGATCATTTGCGATCAGTCCTAATCTCTTGCTGTTGCGTGCAGAGTTCGAGGTGCAGTCCTTTCAGAGGGACAAAGCTTTAGTGGCACTGAATGCTAGCACTGCCTTAGTGTTTTATATCACACTCTCTCAAACACACTGCTACAACACATCCTGATAAACCGCGGCATTACAGAGAGAGCGAGAGGGGCAGAGAAAGAGGGAGGGAGGGAGAGACAGAGACAGAGAGAGAGAGAGAGGATTAAGGAACAGGATGAGACTTGTTCAAGACGCAGAGATCAGAGACCGAAGGAGACCTGCGAGGTACATTAATGCGCAAAGACAAGCTTCGTGTATCTGAAAGTACAATGTTCCTGCTAACACCGATAAATGAATGATGTACTGAGCCGAGAGGCGTAAACTCCAGTTATTGTTGTATCACATCAATCTCGTTAAAAAATTATAAAATATAAATCGCTCTATTTAATATGCAAACGACCAAAATTTTGATTTTTTAGTGATAAAGTACCGATAAGTCAAGCCATCACTCAGTGTCTTACAATCGATTGTAACTGAAAAACTAGCAATCGTAGGAAAACAAAATTGCTTGAAAAGACTTCAAGGGATTGCTGCCAGAACGACTTTCAATGACTTTGGCAAAACTGCTGAAGCTTTAGTTACCAAATAACGGTAAAATACTCGCAAAATGAAGGTTGTTGTATTATTACTCTTTATTGATTGCAGTAGATTACCCACCCCTAAACTGACTGTGAAATCACTTAAATAAATGTTGGTATAATTAAGATCAAAATACTTTTAAAAAATGCGTATGTACATCTGTCTTGTTAAAATGAGTTATTGTAATTCCGTTGTATCTGTTTTTCAACACTTTTCCCTGAAAGGATGTGTTCACTCTTGCAATAATAAGACTTGATTAAATAAGATGAAGGATGGATATAAACCGGGATAAAATGTCACTGAATTTCTAAGTATGGTGATATGTCTAGGATGCCCTGCATAATCTTTTATAAGATTGTTTACACATATTGTTCACAAATGAATAAATGCAACTTACATGCAGCTGTATCTTACAGTTAATGTACTATATTTCCCCTAAATGAATTTGAAATGTTTTGTTATGCTATGTTTTGTTTAAATGTTTGTTAGACCTCATAAAATAAGGTTCAGTAGATTCAGGAATTCTACAGCTTAATATTGAATCTCTTTGAGTGTTTCTGTAAGATTAAGTTATCATGTTTAAAACATTATTAGGAGTAAAATCTATGATCATGTGTGCAGTACAAGAATGTGGGGAAAGTGAAGAAAGAAGAGTGTGGCATTGGTACTATACATACAGTATGTCACTGAACCGATGAGCTGAAGCTAAAGAACAATAGGAAAGGTTCCAAAGGAGAGGAGGTCATCGAGCCCTAGTGTGGTGGTTAGTAGATAATTGATCTAAGGATCTCATCCAGCTGTTTCCTGAAGGACAATATTGGCTTCAACCACATGCCCGGGTAGATTGCTCCTGCAGCCTTTTGGGTAAGAAGTACCTATGTTTCAGATTTAAATGCATTTCCACCTCAATCCAGTTGTGTCCTCTGGTTTGTTTTTAACTGTTCTTTCTTTCCAAGGATGGGTTTGAGACACTCTGATTGAGGAGCTGCGTGTCTTTTCTTCTTTTTCTCCTTATTTTACGAAATTCGGATGAACCTGCACAGTACTGTATGTGCATAAAAATATATGGATTATATTGATTGTCACTATAAATCCAAATCCTCCCAGGAGCAGCACCTGAGATGTATTAGTTAGTGTCCAGGTGTGAACAGTGTTCGGTATCTAATGAGCGGATTCAAACAAAAACATCTGTCAAAGTGTCTCACAGCACACAGACGAATTGAATAATTGTGGTGATGATGAAGAGACTTTGGAGCAAGACCTCTCTTAGGAACAATTCCATCCGGCTCAGTGTATTTCGGAGATCATCTGTTTTTACCCTTTTCTCTTCTAGCCTCACTCCGCCGGATTATCCAGGAAGAGAACAGTAAAAACAGGCAGCGCTACCAGTACTGCTCAATAAATTCACTCGCAGCGCTGCAGCAGTCTGCAGAGCCATCATTCAGATAGCAGTCTGATGGGTCTCGGCTCCAAACGGCTACTCAATTTTTCAAAAAATTGAAAAGCTCGAAAAGCATGTGGCTCCCTGGTACCTGATGATGATTCAATCGTGTTCCAAGTGCACCCGCTATCTGATAACCCATGGCGCTGAGACTCACTGGGAACACTTAGTGCCCTTAAGTGATTGTGGGTGGTAATCTTGCATCTAGGTGGTAAATCTTTTTATCATTTCAGTGCTCCGTTCATCTGGAGAGGGTTTCTTTTCAGCAATTCTGTCAAGACTTCAAGATGTCCAACAAATGGGTCTAGCCTGGGAATATTATATTTCCAACCTATTAATAATCATCTGGTTTCTAGCCTTTCATTTGTTGAAGTTTGGTTGTGTCTGCTGTAAGATAAAAGTTCGGTGTCGACAGGTTTTTTACAGTATTTAAGATTGTGCACAAGTTACATGCTATGTTTATTTAAGGTTTCTACAGATTGTTTGGCCATATTAAAATAACTTCTAATTCAGGACGTTGGTGTGAATATGTACAGCACTGTATGTAATTCTGTAACATGATACAGCACAAGCCATGATGTTCTAATGTGTTCAAATGAGCCCTCTTTTGGTGTTTCAGTAGTCTTCTGAGAGGCTTATTAAGCCTTTTCTCTAATGTATTGTGTCTAATAAAGCTTTTCTTGAATAAACAAACATCTAAACACCGCTCATGTGTAGAATTGTAATGCTTGTTGATTGAAGACACTACGACCCTTACAGGTTATGCCAAAGGACCTCTGTTTGGATTTCAAGCCATTAAATCTTTGGGCTGTGAGATACAAAGATGTAAATCCAGCCTCTGCTTCGACAGGTGGCTGTGGGCACAGCTCGTGTTCGCCCAGTAACTGACATATTACGTTATTAATGGTTAAGAAGGGAAGATGTAATGCGCATTCATTAAGGAGACTTCACTTTTTTACAAGTCCTCATCACATTCTTGACAACGAAGAACCTTTCTGTGCTTTATTCTGTGAAGGAGACTGGACCAGATCTGTTCCACCTTTCTTCCTAAGTAGAAATGAACCCATTTAGGTTTTATTTGTACAAATTCTCTAGTCTGCTTAACACTACAGATACCAGGATGAGTTCTGGCCTCATGAGCTGCCGGGGCCCTGGTATGAACTATATCTTTTTACCTTACATACAGTACGGCACAGATAAGTTAACATTAATTTGATTTTTCAAAGCTCAGTCAGAAAACTAGATCAGGCATTATTTGCAGTACTTCATTTATGTAAGGCTGCCTGGCTTGTTTGTACCATATACTATTATTTTTTCCTTGTTAATTTAGTCTTCGAGAGTGCCTGGTAGGTTTCTAGACCTAGAACACACCATCTAGCTAAAGACAGAAAATTGGGGGATCAGATTCTGAATGAAATGCTGCTGTATCCCTGAATGACACTCAGACTGGTAATAATAAAGTCTATAATCTAAGATGGTTTGGGTAGTAAAGCCAACTAAATTGTTTATAATATATTGTGTTTTCATCTCCACACCAGGATAAAACTGGAGGGACAACCACATGACTTCTAGGATGCCAGGTGTAAGTATGTGCATGGCTGTGTCTGTGCGTGTGTCCTGCGATGGACTGGCATCCCATCCTGGGTGTACCCTGCCTTGTGCCAGTCGCTTGCTGGGATAGGCTCCGGCTCCCCTGCAACCCTGTACTGGATAAAGCATTAGAAAATGGATGGCTGGAGTGAAAAGCCGTGGTTTAAAAAGACAAATAATAGCTCCCTTTATTTTAAAAAAATGTGCTGCTCTAAGGCAGTGTGATATTGTTTTTAATGCACTTGCTGTATTTTGCAGACAAAACATAGAAAGGCTCCAATGAAAGGTAGTGAAAGATGTAATGTAATCAATCCTGCAGCCTTATTTGAACCATTATATTTGCAGTATAACACTGGATCTATCACACAGTTCAAACACAGATGCTGTACTGCAGGTGTCCACAGGAGAACGTGGCAAGGTGTCATACTGAAAAAGGGAATGGGTTCTCCACAGGTAATTTACCTGTAGGTTCCTTAGCATGTCTGTACATGGGTGAATTTTTAACAGCTTTTTACTAGCAATAATCACACTGAATTATTAATAGTAATGAATAGTGGAATCCCTCCAGTATTCAGCAAGCATTATGCAGCTGGTTATACGACATTGTAGTTAAATGGCTTTACACTTTCAGTACCTCAAAGCATTCAGTAAATGTGAAACACAATTTCAAAACTACTTCACCTGTTCAGAGACACATACTGTAGATGTAGAATAGTAACAGCGTAGGTTTTAGAAGTGCACAGTACAATATGATTGCGGTACACAAGTCTACAGCACTTCTTTACTTTAGATGTTTTAAATTCCTTATTTTTATTACTGATATAGCTTGAGAGTTTCTGGCAGACACATAAACTGTATGTACTGTAGCTACATAATACTATATCATCTTAGATTATGGTTGACAAGACTAGTGTTAATATTGGTTATTTTCAATACAAGAAATGGGCAGACAAAGCAATTGTAAAACATAGAAATAACAGTTCTGCTGTTCCATGCACATGACATTACATTGTGGTACTGTATGTGTGGAAGTTCAGAATGACATAACTTTTTTGTTACATTTTTAAAAATAACTTGTGCTATTCTTACTTACTGTAGTTGGGTACTAAGAATATATTATTTTTTATTTTTATGCAAGATTGAGCCATCTGAGTACATGCATATTACTTACCAGATAAATTAACATACATTGATTATGTTTTCACTGATAAAAATATATATTATATGTACAGAATTAAAAGATGTATTCTTAAAAAAAAACTTTTCACCTCATTGGAAATCAGAGCCAGCAGTGCTGGTATTATTAATTCACCAGTTATTATTATATAATATATTATATATAATATGCCTGCTGCATCCATGACCCTCAACAGGAAAAGCAGAGTGAAAATGAATGGATGGATGGATATTATATAATATATTCACAATAGGTTTTTTTTGTGAGGGGTTCTTCTTGAGGGCTTTCAAGACATCAGTCTTGAAACTGGAGTATAGGGTGGCTAATGTGTAAAGTAATAATATGGTAGTTTAATATGCTGTATTAATGATGTTCATTAAATGGTTACAAGAAATTGTGCGTGTAATATCATACAGTTGTATGACATGATCCTAATGTTTCTCAAAGTGTTTTACATTCTGATACTGTGTTACAATACATCTCAGTGATTGCTTGCAAATCCTATGAATCTGTAAGTTTAGTATACATTCCCCATGAGAAAACAACACATTTTCAAATATTTTGCTGTCACTCACTGCATTTTTTTCTATGCAGTTATTGAGCATCACAAGTCATTTAGCCTGTACTGGTTAAAGTTGATGTGGGCAATCAAAACACCAATAATGTTTTTTGACTGTCAGTGCAGTAGTTGTTCCAGATGCTATTATAAAAAGTACTGGCTGTGATGAGCAGACAGAAAAGTTTTGATGTACAGTGTTATATAACTGACAGCCTCCTGCAGCCTCTCCCCTCTAACCTGACCTCAGTCCGAGAGGACTGCAGTTTTCCACATCTATTACTCTTTGCTCTTTCTGCTTTACTCATCGAAACCGCTGAAGCTGGCGCCAGATGTATCAGTTTGCTTCATGGGCTCGTGTCTACTCGGACATGAGCTTTGACCATTAAAACGTGTCTGTCTGGCCTGAACATTCATCACATTATTCCTTTGTGGACTGGGCCTCATATGCTTCCTTGTGTATATTATAGCTTAAATAAAAATAAATAAACAAATATATATATATATATATATGTCACATGTGAAAGCTTAAATTTGAAATACAGCATATGTTGTAAATGCATGCATAGAGGATATTAGAGCTGGATGACTATTTGGTGGTATTTTGGACATAGTAACTACTGTTCTTGTCCTACAGCTTTTCCAATAGCATTTTCTGATGTAGAATATTAAGGGGTTTTGGTATTGCTTTATAATTAAGCAGACATTCTTACATGGATGTCACAGTGCTATTTTTTTTTCTCCTTATAAAAGAATATATCTGGTATTGTATTGTAACCGGAAAAAAAGAAAGGGCTGTCTTTTAGCTCCACCTAGTGGATGTTAAGATAATCGGCATTCATATCTGTAATGCAAGGTCACCGCTAAAAATCTGTTTTTTTTCTGATTATTTACTCGATAAACGTATGAAACAGTATTAATAGAAAGCTGTAATTAAGACACCTCTTGAATTAACCCTTTTTAGACACACAGTGTCAATATTTGTGTTTGCAGCTGTGCAAAAAGCTATAGGAGGTATACTGTAAAAAGAAATATCCACAATACAGCATTTAAAAATTTACAAGCAATATGTATTACAAAATATATACAATAAACGAGTTTACGAATCACAATATGAAATGTATGACTTATGGTTTGTTTAACAGCTTTCATTTGAAGAAAAACAATGGAAAGGCATTTATCAACGCAGAACATTGTAACAAAGGTGTGGAATTCTGAGCCACAGAGGGAAGTAAACAATGAAAACTAAGGCTTAGTTGTACAGTATTAGTAGCATTAGTAGCATAAAATAAAGGGTGAATCCTGTAAATAGTGTTAATGTTGTCATGTATATTTTGGGAAATATGATACTTAAGGTTTATAAGTGCATATGCGTATGGATATTTCTCCAAATTTAAAGGACTTTGAATGCATTGTCGCATAATTAAGATTTGCCGTCATGCTTATTTTATAAAAGCAAGTTCAGAGAGACACCCCAGTTAACTGAGATTTTTGCGTTTATCAGTATACCCAACAATCTGAACTGGTCTGTTTTCAGCAAAGGCCTCCCTTGGTGTCTGAGCCACAGCTCTGCTCTTCTGTAGAGCCTTCTAGCATCTGTCCTGTACCCAAGCCTGGATGTGTCTGTAAAGGTGGCTCATGAAAAAGGCAGAATAGCAGCTGATTACCAGTTTATCACAAAGGAATACATGACTGAGGCCGTAGCAGAGCTGATTTTCTTGCACTCAACCAAACACTCGCTCTACCTAGGACAATGTTCCCTGTCACGTCAAGCTCCACCCCTGGCAGGTCTGCTCAAGCTCAGGGTAATAGGCCACTCCTTCCATGGCCAGAACACAGCCCTGGTTCCCCATAGAAGCCTATGCTGCCACTCATGAGTTTTTTTCAATAAGCAGCGTTTCCATCGTAAGTTTAACAAAAACTCAGTTTTTCAGCCTTTATGGAAACTACTGTAGATCGCGGAAAAGCTCCGTTGACACCCCAGGTAGGATTAGGTTTAGCATTCACACACTACTTAGACGATTTTTAAGATCAGCGCTGGATTTTGGGGCGAAAGTCAGGTGTAAAACAAGTGTTTCTATGCCCCTATTGTGAATTTTTTTCTGGGGCCTGGGTGGCGCAGTGCAACGCGCAGTAATTGTATCCCAAAACTGTGCAGGTCGGATCAAAAGCCGTAACCAAGCATCATTGAATCTCATGCACTTGCAAGAGCTTTAATCACTGGTCTTGATTGTTTCCCACTCATATATTTTGGTTTGGGGAACATGTCAAAATCCTCCGCCCAGAGAAGTTCAGATGTAGATCGCGGAAATGCTCACTGGACACCCCAGGAAGGGTTAGGTTTAGGATTCACACTCTAATTAGACAATTTCTAAGCACAGCGCTGGATATTGGGACCCACGTCAGGTTTAGGATGAGTGGTTTTTACCTCCTATCTGAAATTTTGTTTTCAGAAACTCCCAGGGGCCTGGATGTGGCGGTACACCTCGCAGCAATTTTAACCAAAAACTGAATCGGTCGGATCAAAAGTTGTAACCTAGCATTATTGAAGACAAGTTCAGATATATACAGCGGAAATTCTCAGTTGACACTCCAGTTAGGGTTAGGGTTAGCACTCACACACTACTTAGACATTTTTTAAGATCAAAGCTGGATTTTGGGTCCCAACTCACGTTTAGGACGAGTGTTTTTTTTTGCTCCTAACTGAATTTTTTTTTCAGAAACTCCCAGGGGCCTGGATGTGGCGGTACACCTCGCAGCAATTTTAACCGAAAACTGAATCGGTCGGATCAAAAGTTGTAACCTAGCATTATTGAATGTCATTCAAATGCAAGTGCTTCTATTGGTGGTCTTGACTGTTTCCCATTCATTCTTTTTGGTTTGGGGAACATGTCAAAATCCTATGCCCAGACAAGTTCAGATATATACAGCGGAAATTCTCAGTTGACACTCCAGTTAGGGTTAGGGTTAGCATTCACACACTACTTAGACATTTTTTAAGATCAAAGCTGGATTTTGGGTCCCAACTCAGGTTTAGGACGAGTGTTTTTTTTTGCTCCTAACTGAATTTTTTTTTCAGAAACTCCCAGGGGCCTGGATGGCGTGTTGCACAAAGCGATAATTGTATCCCAAAACTGAGTCAGTCGGATCTAAAGTTTTAACCAAGCATTATTGAATCTCATTCACTTCCATGGGTTAGATCAATAGTCGTGATTCTTTGCCACTCATACTTTTTGGTTTGGGGAACATGTCAAAATCCTCCGCCCAGAGAAGTTCAGATACACTGTATTGCAAGTTGTGTTCTTTAGGAGGAGATCGAAACTCTTTTTTCTTTCTGGCAGGTTAAATGAAAGACAGGAAGCGGGTGATCGCCCAGCTGCAATCGGGGGCTGAAATCCACTCTGACAGGCTATAAGTTTAGTCTGCTACAGCAGGGTTTTCATTGTGTAGATGGTGACCGTTAAAAAATGATAGGCTATCATCTGTGATGCTAAGAACTGCATTATTTGCGTTTCATATGGTTCAGTTTGTGGTTCAGTATGTCTGGAATCATATATAGTTTTTGAAGCTTGTCAAAAGCTAGTGCAGTATATAAACCTCGAGGAGTACCATGAATGATCTTAAAATTGGCTGTACAGTAAATAAGAATAGACCATTCAGTCCATTTTGTGTTACGGTCTAATTATTTTCTTTATTTATTTAGCTCATAAAACTTCATTCAGAAGACTTGCATCAGTACCCATTTACACAGTCACTGTAAGTGTGTTACTGCTGCGGTCTGGATGCCCTGTTGATCTGAAGGTCATATCAAGCTGCTTCTTGAGGGGTTTCAAGACACAGAATCAACAAAATGGATGGCTTTTTCCAGACTCCTATGAGCCTTTGCGTGTCAGTATCTCCTGTTCTTACATGCACTTCTCCTTTCCTTTCCACTCGCATCTTCTGGCTCATTTTTCAGTATTGATCCTGAAGAAGCCCATTGCTGTGGCTTTATCAATGCCTTTGAGGATTTCCTCATACTCTGCTCTGTTCAGGGTGAAAGAGACAAGCCCCTTTCTTCAAGCCCAGGAATGTAACTCATTTTCAGTATCGGTTGAACCAATTTCGTGTTGTCAGTAATGTAATGTTTCCCAAAGTGACAATGAAAGTTTTTCAAAATTAGGCATTTTCTCTTGCATAACTACAGTATATAACCTAGTACAATGTACTAGAAAGACTGGTAGTTGAACACTGTAGTAGTGACTAATAGATTGATATGTACAACTGTGGTTACCAGGTTATGAAAAACATATTGCTGCTCTGGAATCAGGCCAGAGAAAAGCAACCAGAAACACTCACAGGCTAAAGATGGACTAAAATTAAAAATTTTAAACAAGCCCATCAGCTTATCTTTGTCTTTAAGGATTTTGAATAGTTGAGTTAGGTCTGGTGGTAGGCTCTGCTGTTCAAGACTAAAAACGTTAATATTTGAAGTAAGCTGTGGTTATCATTGAAAAGCCCCTGGAGCAAATGTTATCTTCCCTTTAAGCAAGTGTGTGTATGCAGTGGGAGGTGTAGATATTTTTTCTACTGACGTGTTTAACAGCAATAATCCTTTATTTAACCAGATAACTTGCCCGAGAACCATTTACAAAGATGACCTTGCCAAGAAGCCTACACCTTTATTGCACAGGAAACAAGGCTAAGAAATAAAAGAACAATCAATGTGTAATACAACTTGGCATGACATACTTTAACAGGATGAGGTTGTGTTAACAAGTGCAAGCATCAAGCAGAAAAGAACATACAGCTGAAAAGGCCCTGATTGTATACTTTTAACTCTACATCCTTGCATTTTGTTTCACAAGTATGGATTTTCCTAAGAAACTAAGCTGCAAATCGGGTGTCTTTGACAATAAAGGTTGCCGGTGTAATTATGAAGTTGATGTAATAATAATTTAGTAATATATAGATTCAAAGCGTTTGAAGGAACCTGAAAGTTCAGGATAGCTATTCCACGGTAGGAAAAAAAACATTGGTTGATTCCGCGTTGCAGATATTAAGTTCAGAGCAAAATGGATATATAGTTTTTAGTCACCCACACTTAAAACAGGTGTCTTCTCCGTACACTGTGAAAACAACAGACCACAAATGACTTCTGCTGCACCTCCCTACTTCGTACTGTATTTGTTTTGTCAGCCGGGTATCAGGTACCCGCAGTGTTTGTACAGTATTAGCGCAGGTGCGGCGACACCCTCGCAGGGAGACCTGCTCTGTCAGCCTACAGTACGTGTTCTACGGAGTTCAGGGGATGACGTCAGCAGTCATTCAGCGCTGATGCCTTAGCCGGAGAGGCACTGAACCACCTGGGGGAGGTTGATGTAAAAATGGAGGAAAAACGATAAGCAGCGTTTCGAAGGCATTCTCGGGATATAACCATTATTTGGTAAGCTTGTTTTTCATGTTTTATGAACATGAGAAAGGCTTTGGTAACTGTATGATCTCATTACGCGGAGAGGCAGCTGCTGTATGCTGGTGCTTTTTTTTTTTTTACTGTATGAAAGCTACTGCAGCCGCAGCCTGTTTCACCCTCTCTTCGGCGGACGTGTTAACGTGTTAACATGCAGTTGGAGCAGGTTCTGTTGATTTTGGTGCGGCCGAAATGAAAAACAGCCTCGGAGATCTGCTTCACTTGCTGCTGCGCCCGGTCTTGGTTGCTTGCGCGCTTAAGCAGCAGGACGGGGGCTTTAACTGGAGTACCTGCTAGGCTTTGAATAGCTCATCTTCCGGGGGCCTTGCTTTAGATTTGGTCAGATATATATAATAAAAATATCGAAGGTTTCAAGAATGTGTACGAGCTACCAAATGCACGGTGCTGTGAATCGTGCCTCTAATATGAATATATAAAAATGGTATGTTAAATTATAGTACTATTTTAGGCAGTTTTCATATTGGTATACAGTATGTACAGTATTGTACATTAATACTAGAGTGCTGCTGATTGCTGTATGTACTTACTAATTTGAAACCTCTGTAAAACCCATGTATTTTGGTGATAGTGGTATTAATAATGGTACATTAAATGGATACTGTTTTACAGGTTATTATTTTCTGGTTGATTAGACTAAGTAACAGAAGACAGGAATTGCACGATCATGTACTTTATATATATATAATCTCATGCAGGAATGTGAATAAATCATTCCAGTTTACTGAACATTCCTTATTTTGATTGTGATAAACAGTTAAACTTATCAAGGTCAATATACAAGTGACAGTGGCTGACGTTTCCTTGCATATTTGAAATGTACTTCATCATCTGTATTGGGTGGTTATAATTTACACTGAGTTGCCACTTAGCCTAGGTCAGCTTGAAACTAATAAACTGCTAGGACCTGAGGATATTTTCACGAAAATGTCAAATCATGTCATCGTAAAGGGCATAAGCTTTAACTGGACAGACGTAAGCAGTGGAGTGCACCAGGGATGTGTCCGAGGTCTCTCCCTCTTCCTGATCTGTGTCAGTGATTTCGTTTCTGCTACAGTTGACAGACCTGCTTAGCATAGTGGGAAAGGCATTGGATTCATCACTGACTGGCTGTGGATTCACATCTCTGCTTGAATCGTGTATTCTAGAGTGAGGTACGTTACCCCAGTAGTTGTTGCAGTCTCCCCGGCTGTATGAGGGACCAGGGTGAGGTCTGGGGGGTACATCTGTGAGGAACGAGTATGCCTGAACCAGGGGCAGAGTCACATGCTCTCTGGTCCACGTAACACTACAGAACCAGGATGAGTTCTGTCCCAATGAACCACTGTGGCTCTGTTATGTACAGTATCTGGACCTTGTTCATATTTGGGATACCAACCAAAAGTGCAGATAATACAAAAATTGATCCAAATAGGTCTGGACAACGGCTTGTCTTCTGTAGACATTTTTCAAGTGAAATGTAATGCTGATGAGTGCAAAATGATTTGCGCAGGAAGTAGAAACACACCCTAAATGGTTGATTCTGAGCTTCAGGCTGCTGTGCATGAAAGAGATCTGGACTTTTTGGAAGACTCATCTGTGTCCTACAGTATGTCTTTCTATTAAGACAATACTGACAGGGAAATAGAAAGTATAAAAAGTGTGGAATTTGAATCAAAACTATACAAAGAGAGTATTATGTTCAGATATTGTTATCATACCATAAAAGTATATTGATGCTTTAGAAAGAGTTCAAAGAGTGCCAACAAGAATAAATTCCGAAGGAAATTTAGTTTTTACAGTTTCAGAGGACTGTCATCCCGGTATATGAAAAGGAGATAAATATCTTAAATGGAGAACAAAGGAGATTGACAGGAGAATTGATGTATGATTTGTATATAGTATATACAGTTGTATATAAACTACCAAGTGGGTTGAATTATAAGATCCTAAGGTGTGCAGATAAGTGAACCCAGGGAAGTATTTCACTGTCAGGATTGAACAAGCAAGAACTTTTCTTATGTTTTTGAGTTAATCTCAGTTGGAAAGCTGGTTGTGAAGGATTTCGTCACGAGGCATGTGCTGGCCCTGGAGCTCCTCTGTTGAAGTTCCCAGCTGCAGTGCGGGGGAAGTGACTGTAGGGCAGGACTGTGCTCTCCACAGCTGGGACAGGGTTACTGCGCTTGGCGAGGAAGTGCTTTCAATTTCTATTTCCCACTGTGACGTATTCTGCAAAAGGTTATTTCTTTAATTTGGTCATTCACAACAGCGGTGATCAGTGCTCTGTGTGCATTTCTATGTAATGAACTGCTTAATAATGTATTTGTTATAGAGGAGAGAACATAACTAAGGTCTTTGTTCTCCCTAGATGAATTCAAATGTTCCATGCTTGCTCTGTACCTGTATCCATTAACTCCAGTGAAAATGGTTTGAATAAAGGCAGGTCTAGCACTGTAACTACTGTAACTGTATAGAACATGTTTTTATTCTTTAAAGTGCTTTTCTGCTGTGTTGGGATTTTTAAATGAAAGGAAGCCAAATTATCCATCATTTTTTACTATTTTATTTTAGCACATCTTTTTTTCTGTCTTTGTCCTTTGGACTGATGCCACATCTGTATTTTGTTGGTCTGTGATTCAGAATTTGGCTGTTTTTGGCAACAATTGTGGTTATAGTCAGGTATGTTGCTGTGTATGTTACAACACATTATTCTAAAGTGAAAAATGGAAATCAAGGTTGGGAGATTCACTGTATATTCATCAGTTCTGGTTTTGTCCCCAAGTTATCTTATCATGCCTTTTCTGTAGGTCACTCGAGCTTTAGGGTGTATGCTCTGACAAAAAGGTATAATTCTCTGAATGTCACATATTATGATATAACACTTGGAAATTCCTGGGCCAGTACAGTAGGTTGTGTCACATTTCTTTCGAGATCAGTCTTCTTGTACTGTCACCACAGAAGCCATTCAGGGGGTCGGATGTGAAGTGCAGAGACCCACCTGTGGATCCTGGAGGTACAGTAGCTCGGTGGCCACCAGTTCTTAGTGAAATCTGGAAGCAGGTCAAGGAAAGTGCAATATGCCAAAGATACAGGCCGATGAATAGTATTTAGAAAGAATAGGATTCATTCTAAATAGGATAGTAAGCCTGTTAGATTGCTTCAACGGGTTTCAGTCACAGAACCAGGGGACATGATGAAGACAGTCCTGTGAAGTCCTTTAGCTCAAAGCAAGATGGGGAACACTGCTCTGTTAGTTGGAATTGATTGCTATTGAAAGTGAGTCAAACTTGTTCCTCTGAGAGACCAAAAAATGACCAGGTAAGGAACACAATCAGAGACCAGGGGAAATCAGTTGTTTTTGCTTCTTATTGTTCAGTATTATTTGGAAATGTTTATCATTTACTTTACATTTGAAATACTTGCTTATTTACTAGACCAGTACCCAGGTTTATGTACGGTGTACGGTTTCTTTACTACCTGTGCTGTGAATCAATTTTCTGAAGTTGTCTGTTTCACTGAATTTGTGGATTTTCTTCAAATGGAATTTGAGATCAAAGCCTTGTCTACCAGTGTTTCATTGAAATAGTCAAGGTCATTTTTTGTGAAAATGTCTTTTTTTCCTGAGTGTGTTTGTTTTTAGAAGGGGAGGGAGTATTCTTAAACCCAACTTCTTTTTCATCATCTGTCTTTTCCTACTTTACAAGATGAATTCATCCATATTTCCCAGTATTATTGATAATACTAGCCTGGTAAGAATCCATTAGCCCTTTACTGTATCTGCTACAGATCCATCCTTCTCTAATTAAACAGCTGAAATCCTGCAAAGCTGTTAATAGTGAAGGTTGTACAATTACACAGGATTCCATTTTATGTTTTGTTTACATACAGTAACGCTTCAGATCAAAATGGCTTTGGGGATCAGAAAACCTGCACAAATACTAAAATAGAACATTAATGTTTATATGTGGTCTAAAAAGGGTTGAAATATTTTAAAAACATCCTACCTACTGTAGGAGTATTTTAATTTTTGTTAATGCCCTAGTGGCAAGCACAGTGGGGATCACAAGAGGCTTGGAAAACTAATGTTCTACAGATCATGAGGTTTAAGTGTTGGGGGTAAAAAAAAGTTTAACATTGACATAGAAAATTCCAAAAATATTTGCTCTGCATCCAGATATTTAAAAAGGGATTTATCTTATTACTAGTTTGTCTTTATTAAAAATGAATGCTTCCTAAAAAGGCGTTGTATCTCACAGGAAGGCTGAGTAGGCGAGATCAGATGATGTAATTGACCATTTCGGCCAAAATGTCTTCTTACAGTATTGTGATGACCACATGAGTGTCAGTTGTGACCACTCTGTGTGTCCAATGGGCTTCTGTGCTGGTTTTTGCAATAAGATTTACCGTGATAATTTTTTAATCATAAAGTGAATCTGAGGGGAGAAGCTACTGCAGGTTGCACTTCTGTGCTGTGTTCCTAGGTCTGCTTCATCTCCTGTTCTTTACACTCTAGACAATGTGGAAATGTTTTTTTTTTTACTCTAAGCTGCAGGTCTCCAAACCCTGTCTAGGATCAAGGATGAAAACCTCCCAGACCAGGTTTGGAGATCTGTGACTTAGAAGATCTGAAAGACACAAATACGAAAAAAAAAACGTGGTCAATGAGAATTGAAGGATTTTTTTACCAGGTTATCTTTACATTACTTGATCTAAAAAAATCCATTCTTAATTGATCACTTAAATCAGAATGGTTGCTTACATTTTTCTAAGTCATCCGAGACACTGATTTTAAAGTATACCTACTGTATAAAACCTTCTGGATCGGGGCTTCCCAGGAGCAGAGCTGGAGACTGCTGATCTAATTCTTGGGTATACAGTCCTGGCCCTGAAGGGTCAAGGTTTTTCTTGTTTTAAATCTGCCTGTGTCTATAAATGTAATTAGAAATAACCATTTGCTTAGATGAACTACTTAAACACTGTTTGCAGGTCTCTATTAGTCAAGCAGTTAAGAGACTGACACTGGTTCATTTACCCTCGGCAATCTGTGGTGTGATTTATCACATCTGGCAGATTCCATGCATTATGTCATCCAACATAACATTTTGCTTCATGTTTATTTCTTACTATTATGACCGTTATGACATATCTTCAGCATCTCATTTTTATGTGAATTGTCAACACCAGAATCATTTCACAGGATGGGTTATCCTGGCAGGGTGAGAGGCGTCCTCGCATGGGCTCGTAGATTACGCTGAAGGGAGTGGCTGTCTGCGTGTGCAGAGCCACTGTGAGAGAAGACCACACTGGGAAACCCTCCCGTTGTGTTTTATTTGCAGACATAATTTGTCTGCAATCCTGTATGATTGGTGTCTCTCCATCCCATAAGACCCCAGGTTTGATTTGATTGATGTTGTAACTGCCAGGCATGTTAGCCATTCCCAGGGTAGAAGGAACACAGGAAGTAGCCCAGTGGGCTTATGGGAAGTGTAGTTCATCTCAGCAATGGTTCTGTTTCCCACTGACAAATACCAGCCAATTTTCTTAACCTAATCTATAATGGTTAAACTGCACGTCTAGGCAACTAGGGTAAATTGGCCTTCAGGCTGGCTGCTAAGTTCTGACTGAAATTGTTTGCAAACCGTGATTCCTTATCACAAAACAGCTATAATAGTAATAGCTTCATTATTTAAGTTTTTCTCTTATCTTTATTTTATAGCCTTGTATACTTATATGTTTACTCTTAAAAAAAAGTGATTTTTACAATTTTAATTGCAGGTTGGAAGTGAAGTTTTGAAAATATGGATGGCCGAAATTAGTAAGTATGCTCGCTGAAGTCTTAGTGAAGTCCAATTTAAAATGTTTGGGGAGGAGAATAAAATGGAAAAGTCAAAAGACAAAAAAAGCTTTTGAAAATTACAGTCTGGGTTAGGAAAGCTCCAGTGTATTCAGATCACTTGGGTATGAGGTATTGGTGCAGATAATGTGCCCCCATGTCATATTTACATTTATATTTCTTAATTGTACTGTATTTTTACAATGTGCTCTACATGTATCCAATCCCTGAAGAGGTCCTAATTTCACGATCATTTTCTATTTGTATTTGAACACATTCGTTGCCGTATTCAGCAGTGTAAAATGCATCATGCTGTTAACTGAAACTGATCAACGGATACACTTTAAAATGTTGTTTGAACGAACTTAAAAAAAACATTTGATGAAAGATATTGTATTTCTCCTGTAAAATGAGAAGAGAGGGTTTGGAAAATAAATCTTCAAGTTCGTTTTTTTTCCGGCTTAACTGGAATCGATCCAGCGTGTTACTGATATCTTTTCACCTGCGCCATTGTAGTGGGTATTCCCGTGAGCAGTATGACCGGTTCATACAAAGCCAAGATACCTCTGTTGTGAACAAGTTCCAGCAGAAATACTGGAGAACTAAGCAGACGCTGATTAAAGTGACGGGGAAAAAGGAAGACGAACATGTTGTTGCCTCTGATGCAGACCTTGATGCTAAACTGGAGGTGAGTCCGCAGCAAGAGCCTATTCAAGAGTTTTCTCCTACGGAATAATTTGAGATTAAATGTTCTTCACGTATTTTGCTTGTGATATTGAACTATTTATTCACAGATTTTTAATACAAACTATATAGTAAAAAACACTGTGCAATTTTAAAATTTAATTTAAAAAATATACTAAAATATAATTTAAATGTGATAAATTCATAATGGGAAAAAGAGAATGTTCAGAAAACAATCCCGATGCAGTAATTGCTGCACAGAACAATTAGCTGTGTGATACTTAATGTTCTTAATATGTTTGTTCTATTTTTTTTTCATCTTTTACCGTCAAAGTAGTTTAACCTGTGTTTGAGTAGGTAGTCAAATTGAAATAATGGTTTACAGAGGTCCCCTTCAAAATGTTCAGAACAAAATAGTTTGATACTGTATGTAACTGAACAACATTAAAATGTTTTGATTTATTTACTATCAAGATCTATTTCAGTTTCTTTGTTAAAATAATTCTTGGACTAATAAACATGATACAATCCATAAGAACATGAGAGGAGGGCATTCGGAAAGTCTTAATTATGTATTAAATACACCTCCTGACATTCCTCTTGACCATGTTTCATGTTTTGCTGCTGCTTCAGCAGGAGTTCATGTGGTGTTTTTTATCCATTCACATGCAGCTGAACTTCCTGACTTTCCAATGTTCTGCTGGAAGGCTTTTAAAGCCAGTCAAATCTTGGTTACAACGTATCGATACAAAAGAAGCACCAAGCATTAAGGTCTTGGTCCCTCCCTCAGTATGATATCTGACTTGAGTCCTTGTGCAGGGTATATCAGAGCTAAAGGGTTTTGTATTTTTCGATAGGTGTTTCACTCAATCCAAAGAACGTGTATGGAATTATTGAAAGTCATAGAGCAATATCAGAGGAGAATTTGCTGTAAGTATTTTACAGGCGCTTCCCATTGTGGCTCCAGGAAGGCGTAAGATTGAAACTTTTTCATGAACTCATGAAACCTTTTGTTCAGCCAGTTTTCATGGACACGTGACAGATGTGCCTCACAGCTCCTGTGTGAGTGGGAGATTTCTCCCCATTTCCACATGGGTTTCTTCAGCCGTTTCAGTTTCCACCCACGAGCCAATGACATGCTGTCCAGGTTAACTGGTGTATCTACATTGCCACCTACAGTGCTCAGGCCATTGTGTGTGCCCGGTGATAGACTGGCATTCCAACCAGGGTGCAGTTCTGCCCCCCGCCGTGTGTCCTTGCCTGCCAGGCAGGGCTCTAGCTCAACACAGTCCTCTGAGGCTACCAACGTCAGTGAAAGGGAATGAATGTGTTACAGGAAAGGTATAGAGGTGTTCGATTGATCACACCTTGAATAAAATATTTAGCTGTCCTTAATCTGAATATTTTTATTTGTTGCTCAAAATCACTGAAGGTGCCATTTTCAGCAAACAGGTCAGTGAAAGCAGCTGTTTCTGGGAGTAATGAGCATTCATACCCAGGAGCCTGAGTAATATCAGCTTTTCGCTTCACAACAACTTGAAGTTTTTGATCCACCCATCCATTTTCTAACCGCTTCTTCACATTCAGGGTCACGGGCGAGCTGGAGCCTATCCCAGCAAGCAACGGGCCCAAGGCAGGACACATCCTGGACGGGATGTCAGTCCATCACAGGGCAGACACACACACTCACACCAGGACCAATTTTCCCAGAAGCCAGTTAACTTACCAGTATGTTTTTGGACTGTGGGAGGAAACCCATGCTAACATACAAACTCCACACAGAGACTAACCCAGGTTCCAGAACTGAACCCAGGGCCCCAGTGCTATGAGGCAGCAATGCTAACTACTGCACCACTGTGCCGCCATCGTCTGAAAATACAGAATGAATCTCAGTGGTGTCTATTTTGCAGTTAGAATTGAAAAAAGAAACTCACATTTTTGTCACAGTACACCAGCTTCAGTGTATTTGGAATTTCCAAGCAACAGCAAAGATTGCAAAATCTGTTTAGTCTTTACAGCTGTTGGGAAAAAAAAATCTGTACATTTTTTCAAGTTGCTAGTTAAGCCTACAAGTGATGTGCACTTGCTTGTTTGATTTTTAAGTGCAATGAAAATGGAGACTGGCTTACCATCTCATATTCTTTTTGCCAGTTTTATCTCAGGAAGAGAATGAACTGGGACGTTTTCTTAGATCACAGGGCTCACAAGACAAAACCCGAGCAGGTAAAATCATGCAGGCTACTGGAAAGGCACTCTGTTTCTCCTCTCAGCAGAGGTGAGTTCCTGGTTTCAAGTGCAGACCAGTCTGTTTATTCTGAATAGTCTTTGTTTAAAAAAACTTAAAAAACAATATAAAGTATAGTATGTTTCTTATATCATTATGACTGCCTTAAATTAAAAAATGTAATGCTGCCATGTCTTTTAATTATGTTAAGAAGATAACCAAGCATAACTGCAGTTTTAGTGTTCCACCCTCTCACCATAAGACCAGCAGCCATATCACTCTGCAACTCACAGCTGGCAGCCCACTGGAGCTCAGCAGGTGTGAGCCTGGTCAGTACCTGGATGGGAGACCTGCTGGGAAAAACTAAGGTTGCTGCTGAAAAGAGGTGTTAGTGGGGCCAGCAGGGGGCGTTCACCCTGCGGTCCATGTGGGTCCTAATGCACCAGTATAGTGACGGGGACACTATACTGTAAACAGGTGCCATCCTTCAGATGAGACGTAAAACCGATATCCTGACTCTCTGTGGTCATTTAAACTCTCAGGGCGTTTCTCGAAAAGAGTAGGGGTGTAACCCCGGCGTCCTGGCCAAATTTTCCATTGGCCCTTACCAATCATGGCCTCCTAATAATCCCCATCTATGAATTGGCTTCATTACTCTGCTCTCCCCCCCACTAATAGCTAATGTGTGGTGAGCGTTCTGGTGCACTATGGCTGCTGTCGCATCATCCAGGTAGGGCTGCACATTGGTGGTGGTGGAGGGGATCCCCATTACCTGTAAAGCGCTATGAGTGGAGTGTCCAGAAAAGCACTATATAAGTGTAAGCAATTATTAATTATTATTATTAATTAAGACCAGCATTAATTATTAATTAAACTCAGGAATGTTTGGGGTTTCTGCCTTTACTCGGGAACTAATCAGGAGTGTCCAACAGGCTCATTGTTTTCATTGGTGGTAACTGTTCAGACCTTAATGTTGCAAATGTGGGCAATTAATAATTCAAATTCTAATGCCGTTTTCAGGAAGGTTTTAAGTGGTACTCAAACTGTGTTGGAAATACTTACAGAATAGTAATTCATGAAGGTCCGTCATTGTCCCGCTCCTCTGTTGGAGAGCTCTCCCTGAACATCCCAGAGTGCACACAGCCCTCTTGACTTGCTGACACATGCTTAATATTTTGCTGTCGCTGTTACCCGCTTCAGTTTAAATGTAGTTTCCTGAACATGTCAGCCATGGCAGCGCGTGTACAATTATATTTTTATTTTTTATTTATGTACCCTAAAGGCTGGCTTTGCGTACCCCCTTGTGCCGACTGTACCAGGAAGTGGAGACATTCAGGTACAGAGCCATCTCTGACACTTGGCTGACCGTGAACAGGATGGAGCAATCGAGGACGGAGTATCGTGGGGCTCTGCTTTGGATGAAAGATGTTTCCCAGGAGCTCGATCCAGATACATTCAAGCAGATGGAAAAATTCCGCAAGGTATGCACACTGCATGTTATGTCGATGGTTAAATAGGTTGCCATCCCTTTCATACCTTTTCTTTGTGATTGTGTCCATGCAAAGTCTGTTCCCTGCATCATCAGAGGTCACGTCTTGGTATTAGTGATTCTGGGAAAAACTGAGAGGTGCGGTCTCTATACAACAAGCATTCACTCTACCAGTGATGTGTTGCTGTTGTTTCTTCTTCCCACTAGAGGGTGCAAGCTGTACATCAGACAAAAGAAATTCTCATTTTAATGTGTGAGAGATTCACTATCAGACTGTGCTATTGGAGAATAAGGGCTCCCCCATCAATCCTAACATCTGTACACGGTAACCTTTTCAGCTCTGGTTTCATTCCAAGGATTGCATTCATTGTCCTACAATAAAGGTTATTATTTATTAAATATGCATGAGGCTCTTAGCTTCATCTGAATGAGACCTTGATGTTTAAACAGGTCTTTTCTTTGCTTTTTATTTTGAATAGATCCATAAGCACAGAGTGTCGTATATGGTTGTGTAAGAACCAGCTGATTTCTATTCATCATCATCAGTTTAGAATACTACCGTTGAAAGGCCACGTAATGAGATGGCTGTTGTGGAGATGAGCACATTGTTCACGTTGTGATGGCCCGGTCTGTCTTTATGTGTATAACACAATTGTTTATTTATTAGGTTATGGGATGCCTGATGCACTGTTTTAAGAGATTTAGGCATTTTAGAATAATTGTAGGAGAGAGCTCTGGATACACTTCTAACAGTTTTCAGCTGCATTGAACCACAGCCAGTCCTGTATTCCAGATGTTTTTGGGAGGAGATTCTGGTGTATTCCTTGCTATTTCAGAGAAAAAAGGAAATAGGCACAATTTAGTCTCATTTAGAATTGTTTCAGTTAAACATGGCGCATTAAAAATATGACTAATAGTTATTATTAATCATAACACATTTATGGAATGGTTACATTAGTGAGAAGCTTTACTTATGCTATTTGTAACTAATGCATTGTCTATAATTCAAGCACTTAAATCTCCTTCTGATTTAGCTTAACAAATGTAAGTGGCATGTACAGTATATATTTCTCCTGGAGCTAATTGTAGAAGGATACATATAAGAAACCGCTTACATGCAATGTGTTTTAAATGCATGTAACTCTGGACAGAGTTGAATTCTTCATGACATTTTAACCTTTCTTTGAATAAGACCATCTCAGCACTGATTCAAGCATTTCTGTTTCCAGACTGTGGAACAACTGGAGGTGTCATGGATGTGCGATACAGGCAGTTTTTATGATTACTGACCTGTTAGTTTAGGGTTTTCCTAGAAGATGAGAAGTAATACCACTCTTCAGAATATTTCATACCTTAAGAGCTGGCCTCTGTGGAGTTGTACAAGTAAATAGTACTCTCAAACACTTCAAACACTGTATTTGTGAAATGGTTTTCTTGCCATGCTTTTTATTTGAAAATAGCAGATAACCTAAAGTTAGCAATAACTTTAGGTTAGCAATAACCTAAAGTCACGCTTAAGGTTTTTAGGAAGGTACAACAGGTTGTTAAAATTAGATTTACACGTCTTCTCTTGAAGTTCTATATATATATATTATTTCTGGTCTCAGAGAAATGCAGGAGAGAGTTTAAAGCATTGAAGCCATTTAGGCTTGAACAAAGGAGCCAACATGGGGAATTGATACAAATATTTTAAATCCTGAAAGGTATTGATGAAGTCAACCCTGTGGACCAATATCGAAATAAGAACAGAAGCAGAAATCAACAGAGAGTGTTCATTGAGGAATGAAAAGAGCAAGCACTTATTCATACAAAGGATTGGGTGCATCTTGAACAAGATTCCTTCAAGAATTCACTTAAAAGTGATACCTGGATCTAAACCACAGATCTACTGACTAAATGAGTTACAGCAAAAATGGCCTCCTGTCATTTGTCACCTTTTTTATGTTCTTACAAATGAAAGACTTAAAGTTCGTTGTTCTTGTCGCTTTGCTCACACATTCAATCTATCGATTCTATTTTACATATGTTTCTGTAACATCCGTTATTTTTGTCTTTAAGGTTCAAGCTCAGGTCCGACTCTCTAAAACAAGCTTTGACAAGTTAAAGAATGACGTGTGCCAGAAGGTGGATCTCCTTGGTGCAAGTCGCTGTAACCTCCTTTCTCACGTGCTAACAATGTATCAGGTACACAAGAGAAAACCTTAAGACATTGCTTTCATTGTTGTCCCTACGGATACCTCTACGAGCAAATGAAATAACTTCTTAAATTGTATTCAAACCATAAAGGAAGACCTCAATATTGAAAAATGTAATATTCATATCTACAACCTGGTATAGTTTTTAAATGCTACTAATAAAGTATACATGTCTATTTCTTTGTCATAGCAGTTCAAGAGTGTCCTCATCTCTGACAAGGTTTATATCCATCATGTCTGACAGCCTTTCCACTGTGATTTCACCATGACAGTGGATCATGAGAGACTTTTGTCCCTACTGTTCAGTGTTAGTAGAATCAAAGTACAGGCATACAGGCTCTTAGAATGCTTTCTCATTATGTTTTTTAAGAAGGAAAGAAACAAAACTAAAAAACTGTGAAAATAGAAAAAAGTCTTTAGTCAGATTAAAGTCAGTTTTCCTTGAAAGCTGTGATTAAAAGTGGCAAATTGTCAAGGCAAAGAAGCCTATGGATGTTGTAATGTGGATTATAAGGTGGTTTGAGACCAGTGAGTGCCTGGTTGATGTCGATTGCAGCCATTCTTTTTTTCTTTACATAATGATTTAAACTGGTTTAAAATGGTTTTGTGTAAAAAGGATCAATATTGCCAGTAATCAAAAGATGCCCTCATATGTCAGTCATATAGAATACAATGACCGATTTGAGACGTACCCGTACAACATTTCGTAGAATACTCTGCTTCACTGGGTTGTAATACCAGTATTGGCAGAGGTATCGGCGTGTTTTTCTATTGTTGCTGTTATATAAAAATGATGCTTTATAGATTCCATTCTTCCATGTTTCTTCCAGTTAATGTAAATCTTGCATTTTAAATATTTAAAATACATTTTTATCCATCTTGAACTTTTTTTTCCCCCTTTTGCAGACCACACTTCTTCACTTCTGGGAGAAAACGTCCCACACCATGGCAGCCATCCATGAAAGTTTCAAGGGCTATCAGCCTTATGAATTCACAACGCTAAAGGTAAGCTTCTATTTAGTAAGAACATAACAGGCATGTTGAAGTGGTCTTTGTGCCTGTGAGAGACGAATCGATTTAATTTTCAGTGTAACTATTTTCTCCTGTTTTCCACAGGCTTAGTCTGTGACTTACACCTTCCACTTTTAGGTCTTCAGAGTTTCCCCTGTCCTTGTGTGCTCTTTTGACAAGATATGAGCTTTGTTCGTTTTATTTTTTTACCATTTGTTGAATTCATTGTCACATTATTACATTATAGTAGTTGATTAAGGAACAGAATTCATTTTAGAAATTCTAGACATTTATTTACTCTTTATAGTCCATGCAAATATATATTTAAGATTGCAATGTGGTTATTTCAGTGAACTAATAGGGGGAAGGAGTGTCCACAGTATCTGAGAGATGTAGACTAAGGCTTGAAAATCGTATGTGACCATATGTTTTAGTGTTAATATGTGGCAGCAGTCTCTTGCCCTACATTCTGTACACAAAAATGTACAGAATTTTTCATTTGTCTTTTACCTTATTTTTAATTTCTGTACTGTATAAACTAATCAAAGTATAAAGTAATTTAAATTGGCAATATTAAAACCTCTGTAATATTTTCAGAGTGCATGTTTATTAGCTTTTATAACATTTAATGATTGTATAGTGAGATTGCATTTTGTTATGTAATACCATGTGTACTGTATGTGAAAATGTCTGGGTGGCAATCAAAGTCTATATGTTAAGGTATAATGTTTCTCGGTTTAGTACAGTGTACATGTACAATACAAAGGTATAGTAATGCTTCACATTAAAGCAAGTGAAGTTCGCATGTGTGGAGAGATGCAAGTGTAACGGGGTATGATTTTGAGGATGAGGTTAAAGGTCATGAATAGAATGGCAGTGACATAAGGACATAAGTGTTGCATCTTGGATGTTCTAAATAAAATCTTGTTGAAAACCCATTGCCAGCTTGCAGTGATATAAATAGTACTGTAAAGTGCGTTATAAGTCTTACATAATGCAAGATGTAGTTAATATACCAGTACAATCACAGTACAGAACTAAAAAGTAAAAGGGAGACAATGTTGAGGAAGTTTTACTTTAAGTCACTAAAGTGGAAACTGGAGCAATTCATCCAAAATACAGTATTTGGGATAATGTAAAAATACATAAATGAAATTATGTCACCAAAATACATATACAAAATACTTTGCAAATCACAGAATAACAATAATAAACCACAAAATAGTAATAAGTTTTAGTGAGATGCACGGGCTGCCAAACACAATAGCATTTCAAGAGACTATGTAGATGACTGTCAGTTTGTGGACTTTTCTAAATCAGTTAATATTGTTCTTATAAGCCATAAATATATCCTGGTATTTTAGAAGTAAAATTTGGCTGATTCTGTTTGAGCAGATTCCAATGCATGCCTCTTTGACCTTGAAAAAGTCTAGATTAAACATTGTAACCATACCCCATATGCTGAAAGCAATGGTTTTCATTATTTGCTGTGCATAACTCCCATGCTGAGAAAATCTGTTTCCTTGATTAAGCAAGGATATGGAACACAGTGAGAACTCCTTGTTGGTAGCTAATATTAAAATAAACCGTATTAAAGTCTGGTAGTCCGTCAAGCATGGTTTGTGTAATGATTGCAAACAGTCACAAAATGAGATTACTGCATACTGTGTTAGTGTAATTACACTAACTTCTGTTAGCTACCTGGTCTGTGTACAAGCACCACAGATGCATCGGAAATCAGTTACAGAGCACCATCTGAGGCAGAAGCATGACAACCAACAGTACGTAATTGTATCTTCCGTTTAAACATAAAGTTTCATGAAGAACTGCAAAGGAGAAATGTCTTAAAAAAACTGAAGGAAGTAAATAGCTGCATTGATGAGTATATCACTGCATTGATTGCTTGGCTGCTGTAAATACTGTATCAGGTATGGAATAACCTAATAGTTTGCTTTATATTTTTTAAATAGATGAAGAAACGTTTTCCAAACATAGACTGGTTTTGTCATGTTTATCATCACAGGATAATCTGTAACAGTGCATAAAGTGCACTGCACCAGTGACAAAAGTGACGTTACCCTCCTGTGAAATCTAGACAGTGTAAATCTCTGTCATAGGTGGGGACCCAGTCTTTTCAAGTGGTGACCTGATCTGTTGTCTGGGGATCAGAGCTGTGCTCAGAGCCCATAAACACCTGGGACTGAATCCTAGCAGGCACAGGCAGAGCTGCATTTACAGTATCACATCTGGACATTAATTAATGAAACAAGTCATAGGTTTATTCCATGCTGAAAAGAGAAGAAAGAAAACACAACGTTTCAGCTGACCCGAAGAAGGCCCCACAGCCAAAACGTTGTGTTTTCTTCTCTTTTCAGCAGGGAATAAACCTATTACTTGTTCCTTTGCAGCCTATGCATGCTGACGCAGCTACCCACCTGATTAACTAATGTATTTCCATTTGTAAATTTATCATCATAAAGAGCATGTTTTAAAGCATGTACTACAGAGAAACAGTCAGTTTTTTGTCCATTTGACATCTTTTTTTACTGTATTTAGAAAATGAAAGTTATTTTGGAAGTAATGGTTTTTGTCCAACTTAAAGGAGTAGTGTGTTTCTAATTTTTATGGCATTTTAATATTTTTCTGACAGGAATATATAAATCAACTTGATTGATTAGAAATGAATCTTTATTAGTGAAGCTGGTTGACTGAAATCATTCTAATGTTATTGAAGAATTACAAACTAAAATTCTTGCAATGTTCAGTGATTGTATACTGCACTCATTGCAAATGCTCAGCCTCTCTCTGTGCAGTTCCACTATCACTGGAGAAGATGATTAAATGAAAATAAAGTCTACCTCAGAGGATCCTGCTCCAGGGAACCAGCACACCTGCTGGTCTCGGTTCCACCACATCACACAATTGAATTATTGAACTCCTGCGCAATTTGACGTTTGTCTAATATGTTAAAAAATAAAGTATACATTAGGCAGTATTTCTTAGTCACTTGTGTGAAGACACAAATGGGGAGAATACAGCGTTATTACTGTATGAATAATTTATCCACTTTTTTATGTGTTAAAGGTGATGTGATATGCTTTTGCTGTTGAAAGAAGAGATTTATTGTATTAAGATGGCCAGGAAAATTAAATCAGGCAATCAGTTGTTTCTAAAAGAAACCTGTTTAGCACCAAATAAAAATATGTATTTTGTTTGTATCTGCCTCCACACTGTAAAAGCTTTCATCTATTGTATAACTGCAACTAGCTTCCCCACACAGGAGCCATGAATATTGCAAGGCACTTGTGAGCTCATGATGAATACTGTGACTCAGCGGGAGCTCTTGTTTTGACTCATAGACTGCAGCGCTTTCTCCAGAGTAATATACAGCACACAGCCTGTGTGTTGCACCCATTCCTGAAATCAGGTCTGTGCTGCACACAGGATGTTGGCAGTTTTTCTGCTTCCTCCTGTGCGGAATATTCTGTCACTCTGAGATGAGGATGAGAAAGAAGCTTGAAATAAAAAAACACACAACGGAATACTCCCCCCGCCCATCACATGAATCGTTGCATTGTGTTAAAAAGCCATGCCAAAGGGCTGAAGTACTTTTGAAATAATGGGCATCTGTTGCTGTGGTAAACCGGGATATAAAATATGCATGACCTCAAGCATTGAATGTTTTTTCGGTTATCCTCCTCTGGGATTTGACAGAGGGAGAATCCTGAAAGATATTAACCCCAGTTTCTCAAACCAGGTTTTAGGTACTTGGACTCTGTGCCAGATGCATTCAGTGAGCTCAAAGGGAGGGCATTTGGAGGAAAGGAAACTGCATTAAATGTAGAAAGACGCTTTATGTATGTTACCAAGATGAATACTGGAAGTAGATTGCACATTCACAAAACAGTTTTAAATGCCCAGTCTGTCTTTTACATTATCAGCATAGCATCCTGTTGCAGAACTAGCATGCAGCTATTTACAGTGTTTTTAGAAAAGTCTAACCAACTGATGGATGTGCATATGACCTAATGTATTTTAGATATTCAATATAACAATGAAAGGAAATTGTATTTAGTAAATGTCCTTAACAAATACAACCATTATACCTGTAAGGCTAAAGATATTTTAAAAATTCTTTAAAAATATACTAAATAAGTTAAAATAATTCACTTATACTGTACATACAGTAAATGTTTACCTTCTGTCTACCTATTTATTATTCTTTTATCGGTTCAGCTCTTACATTGTACTATAATTATACATTTAGGTATAGTAAAATTATAATATGCATTTAGGTATTGTAAAATTATGCAGTTATTATGCTAACAATCTTTGTTAAGCAAGCTTAGCAGTGACATAGAGGAGGTTCAGCACAAATTGGAGGATACTGTATGTGCAGCCTGGAGGATACAGCCAGCTATTGACATGGTGTAGGCTTGAAGCCGTATTATCTAGATCATAGAGTCTAACCTTTGGGAACGCTCCGGATCCCCAAAACAGTTTATATTTCTGTATTAAATCAATGTATTATTGTATTTTGTTCCTAAAGGCCATCCATCATCACTAAAGACTCACTAAAGTGAAAAACAAAGCACAAGTGTGTTTTGAAAGAATTGTCATAGTTGCTATTGGGAGGGTGACAATTTTCACAATCAATTTGGACAGAATGCTGCCGAACAGACAAGAGTAATCTTGCGAAACTCCACAGCCTCACCACAGTCTCACCACGTGTTTTTGAGTCCCGGTATCATGCTGACGTGGGCCTCACCTGAGCTAAACTGCCAGTTTTCCCTGGTCCCCAGGGAAGGGAAAGCAGCTGGCTCTCTCTGGAAACCTGTTTTGTAAACCGTCTGACCAAAGTGTGACCTTTGGATTGCGCCTTTTAATGGGTAAAATAAAAGAGGCGAAGTGGAAATGCATTCCGTGTGACTCATCCTTTTCTGCCTTTATGACTGTAAGAGCCTGCAAGACCCTGTGAATAAACTGACGGATCAGGGAGCGAAGAAGAAGAGCAGGAGGAGGATCAAGGGGAAGAAGGACAGCAGGGAGAAGTCACCTGACGTGGATGAGCAGTGAGTCCAGCAGGGCTGCTCTTCCCCCCTAAGCGTGTGTCTGACATGAATATTGCATTGGCTTTTCATGAAGTACCTGGATAAAGAAGCCAGTCATTACTGTCATGTTTTACACCGCAATTAACCAAATATGGGCACCGTGTACAGTATTTTGTATGTTAAAAAATGATCAGTTTTACACCCATTACACTTCCAGTGTTACACCCATTACACTTCCAGTGTTAGGCTTACTGAAATTGACCATTGTGGAAAAACATTAAAATGTGTTGCTTCTTTAAGAGTACAACTACCGATATGAAATCACCCAGGTGTCTGAGGGTTTTTTTTTCTGTCACTTGCTGTTTTACTGGTGCTTCTATCCCCCTGTGAGCTAAGACTTATATAGTCTCTGCTTAAGAGAAACGCTGGTTCGACTTTAGCAGCTTAGTTGGCAACAACCACGGCCAAAGACAAAAAATGTCCCACCATGGTGAAGGTGCTTCATTTTCAGTTTTCAATCTCAAGTAAATCCTGGAGGTTTTTGTTCATACTCTCCTCTCCCAGAACTACTGTAGGTATTTTAATACCTTTTCATCCACATGGGATGGTTTATGGCTTTTACAGTATTCTCTTTGTATATTTTGAACATTAAAACAAAAAAAGTACTTGTCTTCATTACAGTACTTGAAATAGAGAAACACGGGCCTAGACAGTACTGGAATGGCAGACCTTCTAGGAAGACCAGGGTGCTGCTGTAAGTAGTGTTGTAGGTAGTAAGCAAACCCTCCTCCCCTTAGAGTCTGGCACGCAGCACTGTGTGAAATGCTGTCATATAGGCCTGGAGCAACTGTGGATCTTATCTGGTTATCGGACAGTCTGTGATATTGTAGCATTTCCTTGCTGAGCTTAAAGTATACTCGGTGCCTGTGTGTTAGGAAACACTACAATTTTGCAGAAACCATTTTATTAGTACAATATGTCATTCACATTATATTGCATATTTATCTCCTTTTTCCATAATCGTTTTTGAATGATGTTTATATAACTATTTTATTGTTTCTTTAGGCTCATTTCATTAGACAGTGAAAAGCACAAAGAGGAATCAAGCCATACAGGTAATTCCACTTATTAAAACACTGTTTCCCCTTTAAGTAAAATAAAAAATGTGTGTTTTTTAACTGTTTAATTACATCAAATATTTTTGGGGTTTCAAGGCTGAAATTCTCTGAGTTTGTGAAACACCTTGGTGCAGGGTATCATAAAATAGGATGTGTGATAGCTGGGGTCAGAGTAAAACAGACAAGGGCAAGATTGACAAGAGCCCTGTCACAGCTAGGGAGCTAAATGGTTTACCAATCTCAAAACAAACCTCTCTCGAAATCCAGTCTCTCCCTGGATTTCCTCCACAAAACTCTTTCAAACAACTCACAGCCTCTCTGTTTCAAAAGTTGTCTGGGCCCCACAGTTGGTCACTACCTTGTCCCTTCCCTGTGGCGGATTGCACTACAGAGGATCTGTCCTCTGTTCCCAGATGGCAGACTGACCAGCAGGTGGAAGCCTGAGCTTCCTGCTTTTTTAAATGTCACCTGATCAATTATCTTGCAGCAACTGGTCAGGTGACTGAGGGCACCAGCTCATTCCACAGCGTTCTGGGAAATGTGGTCCAGACTAGAATCTTTATCTTACCACAGAGTAATGTTCCCCAAACCAAATCACTGCACGTCTTCACAAAGAGACATTTTGTTTCGCATAAATTCCAATGAACTAACAATATTGCCAGATCTAACGATTTTCATCGCTCATTTGTAATTTTTTATTTCTACCCGATAGAGCTGCTATTGGGTGTGGAGTATTTGTTTGTGCTCTTTTTCCATTACAGTACATTCTGCATCTCTACACCACAGTGGGGAAGGCTTCTCACCAGGCTTTGAAGAGGAGAATTTAAGTGGAAACCAAAATACAGGTGAGTGAACACTTTTCTTTATTATAAAGATCAGCAGTAGCAAGTCGCAGTAGCAGTAGATACCGTGGGGTGCACAGTTTTCAATAAGACATTCCTTTTGAAACATGTATTGTATTAAGCTTCAAAAAGAGCCCCACAACAACACATAATGCTATTTGCTAAATTAACGATATACTGTATCTGTAAATAGCAGTTCAGTCCGATTTATTTCAGCATACATCTCCTGTTTCCTGAGAGTCTTTAAAGTTCAGATAGTGAGGTATCTGTAAGAAATAATATAAAATTCCCTGCCACATACAGTACTTCCCACATAAAAACGCAATGTGGAGGCTGCAACATGAATTAGGTAGGTCATACAACCTTGTTATCTGGTCTGTGGATTGTTAAATAATTAAAGACTTTCTCAGGTTTTTACAGCTTTTATGTGGATTGTAATTGTAAGAGAATATACATGATAATTCACTCCCTGAATAATTCCTTTCCACTTGATTATAATGGCATGTGACCACTCCAATCCTTCTTTAGCTAGGTTAGAATGTCTTGGTCAATATGAATGCATTGAGTCTGCTCACTTGCTTACGTAGCTCATATTGTAAGTAGGTCCCCTATAAATGTACTTTACTGTGTGAAATTAAACTGGATAGATTTAATATACAGGACAAAGCACCCTTTTATTTTTGTTCTGTTTTGTGTTTTGTTCCTTTTTGCTAACCCATTGATTTGTGAAATCAAGGCAAACGGATTCTCTTTCTGTGAATCTGGGAAGAACCCCATTGACTTTTAGTGTTGTGTTCCTATACAGTATATTCTTATAGATCACAGCTTTCTGTGCTCCAGTATGTGCCATGTAATATGTGAATCTCCAGAATATGCGGAGTAACATAGTAGTACCTTGTCATTTATATGGATTGGTTTGACGGTTTGAGGTGTTTCCCTGAGGTGTTTTTTGCTTACGTCCTAAGGTCCTTCAGCAGACATGAGTATCTCTCAGTGATAGGGATCATCTTTATGGACTGTGCTGTGCTAAAGGGGTTACAGTATATACTGTATATCGAGTGAAGTACGCACATATTGGTCTGTATTTTATTTCTGCTAGTCAGACATGTCCGGCCAAACAGCCTTCGAAAAGTGTTGTGTGTTTAAAGCAGTCCGTATTGTCGTTTCAGCCCATCACGATCTGCTCTCAAGCCTTCCCGAGCTGGAGGGAAGTGAGAAGGACGAAATGGCCTTACTGAGCGAGATCCTGAACAGCACTTCTATGGAAGAGGGGGGTTTCAGTCAGGAGTGGCAGGCGGCCTTTGGAGAAGAGACCCTTGTGAACAGTGGTGCTCAGCCAGCCGCTGGAGAGCCAGTGCAGGAGGCGTCTTCATCGGGCTTCCTTCCTTCTCAGCTCCTGGACCAGAATCTGAACAATCTCCAGTCTTCCTTTGCTGGTAGGTTCACGAGGAATCTGAGGATGCTGTATCGCTCGCCAGTTCCAATTTCTCCTCTAGAAAAGTCCTTCAGAGTTTATTTTCCCGACATTCTGAAACTGTTCGCCTGGGGCGTACAGTGAAGACGGTGTGATGTAGTCTTTTGACTATGTTGCAAAATCTTTGTTAAAAAAATTTGCAATTAGTTAAAACAGTCATTTGAAAACCACATTCCACTGTATTAACATGATAAAGTAATAAAATATTAACATCCTATTTAGGAGCATTTCAAGGAGCATTCAAATTATCCAAGCACAAAAAGTAGAATAAATTTAACATCTAAGTCATTTAACAGTATCCTTGACCTTGCTGAAGAAGAAATGTATATTTTAGCATTATGGAAATATTTTACTTGGTTTTCAGATTGGGCCATGAGTAACCGCCAGCCGGCAACCCAAGCATTCGAACAGTCTGGATCTGACCAGAACATTAGCAGGCCCTCGGTGAAAGGTACTCCAGTTATGTACTTTCAGTCTGAACACTTCTCCAGACTTGATCTGATTGGGAACATGTCGTATGATACTTGAAGGAGTGTTTAGCAACGTAGCAGTTTAAATTTAAATATCCATGTGCTCTGTTGTGAGTGGCTGAACCGCTATTAAATGGGTGGCGTATCATAGATTTAAAGGGAAAGTGCAATAAAAGGCAGCACTTCTTTACCCAGGGGGCTGTGGGATTCTGGAACAAGCTGTCAGCGGTGTGGTTGAAGGTGGTACCCTGGCTTCTTTCAAGAAACAGCTAGATAGGATCACTGAATCAATCAGCTGCTCATCACCAAGTGGGCTAGGTGGACAGAGAGGCCTCCTCTCGCTTGTGAACTTTGCATTCTGATAAAAAAAAATCAAACAATTGAGTAAACGCAGTCCTTCTATTGTGTAAGAGTGCTGAATTTATTTTCATCTTTCATCTAAATAAATTAAAGAAACCACCACCGATTATTTACTTGACTGCACTTGCATAAAAACCTGAAAACTATATAAAAAATGTGTACACTAACTTCAAACAGCTACTTGTAGATTAACACAAGGCTGAATTGTATTTCCGTTTCATAAAACCAACTTACTAAATGTACTTAATAGAAAAGGTTTTTTTGATAATTGTTAAATTCCTCTGCAGAATGGTACATCAAGTCACCTAACACTCGTTATAGACTATATCATTTTTTTTATTTTTGTATCATCCATTGTTTGGCATTTCAACAATCCCGAGGAGTATTATATTATATATTATATAAGTATTCTCTAAGCCCAAGAATTTATGGGCCTGCTTTCGGCTTCTCTTCCTTGTATGGACAAGTATGAACACCAGGACTGTACCCGAGTCCTTCAGGGGGGCACTGCTGCACTGCCTGTCTATTTCACTATGGCACCTTCTGAGTATTTTCATCCTGGAATTAACAGCTGTAGTTTCTGTAATCAGTGTACTGTAATGTAAAAACCACCCTTTCCTTCCTTCTCTGTTTATAGACACCCCACAGCCAGCTAAGGACCTGTCGGCTTGGTTCAACTTGTTTGCTGATTTGGATCCGTTATCCAACCCAGACGCCGTTGGAAAAACGGATAAAGAGCACGAACTGCTCAATGCTTGACCCTGCAATTATTTCACTTGCTTTTTTCCCCACATACGACAAGTTCATGGTGAGAGTCTCCATTTTTGCCTTGCCACTAAAAATACTGCTATAGCTAAAACGTGTGTTACTGTATCATTTGTTCACATTATTTGTTCAACTTGTTATATAAACTGTAAATATTTTGAGAAAAGGGCAGATTTGCAATCTCCATGTAAGAATATTTACTTGCTAAATGGGAAATACAGTATGGCCTTTTTTCTGATCAAGAATTATGCTTCTTATTGTAAACATCAATTTAACACCCTAACATTACATTTCAAAGTTATCCAGAGGTGATCATTTCCCTGTGTTGATTTCATAATATTGCATCTTAACAAATCTTGCTTGATAGTAATTGGTTGAAATATGTCAATGAATAGTTGCCTACCTCAGATAATTAGACCATTTTAATATCTGTAGTATTAGGTTTTAAAACAAAAGAATGTAAAATATAAGCAAACGTATCCAGAATGTTTGTAAATGTCACACTCTGGGACAAACATCCTGGAAGAAATGAATGATTGCCAATTTTTCTTCACTTCAGTATCCATATCCACTGTTGTTCCTGAAGAGTGAACTGACTCCTCTGATCAATTTAAATGATCATCCCTTCTCAAAAATGTTTTACAGTACCCCAGTCTCAAAATATTTTAATCACCATTCCAGAATGACTGGGTGTTACTGTATGAATCTTCTCTGCAGTGTCTCTAAATGTTGTTTCCTGCCACATGCACATTTGTACTAGTGTTGCAAAACTGAGTGTGCTATCTTTGACAATCCATCACTGCATGAATAGTTCACATGGAAAATAAACTGGCTTATTTCATTCATTGTATTCACATAATATCAGAATATATGCAGTGATGAGAATGACTAGAATTAGAAGCTTTCAGAATTTTATAATACACATTTGCAGTGTCCATGTGGAAGTCTGTTTTGTTCAGTTATAGATGATGTATTCACATCATTAAAGTGAATATTTTTAATCAAAACTCAAACTGAAAAATTAGGTGAAAGAAGTTAAATGTTAACAGAAAAATGCAAAGAAAAATAAAAAACTATAATATGTTGAATGCATAAGTATTCCTCCCATTGGTTAATACTTGTGGAAGCACCTTTGGCAGCAATAACAGCTGCAAATCCTTCTGGATATGTCTGCCAATTTTGCACGCAGGGATGGTGCAATTTTCACCCATTCTTCTTTGCAGACTTGAGGGTCATTGATTAACAGTGGTTTTCAAGCCTAGATATAAATTTTCTATTGAACTCAAGTCCGGATTGTGACTGTGACACTCAGTGACATTCACTTTTTTCTTGTTAACCATTCTAATATAGCTTTGTGTAACTGTCCAGCTGCAAAATTAACTTTCTTTCCATTAGCACACTTAAGCAGGTTTTACTCTAAGATGTTTTTTCCCTTTAGTCTTGACAAACTTCCCAAGCCCTGCAGATAAGAGTTAGTCCCATGACACAATGCTGCCGTCAGTATGTTTGACTGTAAGGATAGTACTGATGTGCTATACTGAGTTTGGTGCGGATGTAAGACTAATTTCACCTTTACTGACCATAAAAACCTTTATCACATAATAGCAGTGTTACTTAAATGCTTTTTTGCAAACTGCACATGGGATTTGAGATGGAGTCTAGCTATGTGATGTTATTGACTCGTGCACATTTTGTCCCACCAAACTCTGTAGTCTAACCAGCTTCCTGTTTACCCAGCTGTTCAGTTTGGAGGGACAGCCTGACCCTAAAGTTGATGACACATCTTACCACCAAGTAACTACCTATTAATGATTGACATCACCATGTCCGAAGGCATATTCATTGTCTTTGAAAATGTGGATACACTTCTCCTGATCTGTGCCTTTTTGCGACTTTTAACCCCAAGCTTTTTTGAAAGCTCATTAGCCTTTGGGATTGAATCTTTGCAAGTCATTCCCTAATTTGTGAGA